>NW_027672944.1:0-279785 GCF_964194105.1 Spermophilus citellus | reverse complement strand
CTCCTCCTCCTTTTTCTCATCCTCTTTTCTTTTCCATCCTTTTTCCCTCCTTCTCCTCCTCCTCCATCTCCTCCTCCTTCTCCTTCCTCCCCTCCTCCTCATCTTTCCTCTTTCTCCTCATCATCAACATCATCATCTCTCCACCTACTCCTCCTCCTTGTCTTTCTTTTTCATCTCCTTTCCTCCTCTTCTGTCTCCTCCTCCTCCTCCTCCATTTTCTTTTCCTCATTCTCCTCCTCCACCTCTGTCTCTTTCTCCTCCTCCTCTTCAGCATCATCCCCCCTCCTCCTCCATAGTCTCCTTGCTCTGGGATCTCCGATGCAGACTCATTTGGCTCACTGTCTCTGTTCCTCCCCGTGGCTAGCCCCTCATCTCCGTAGATCCCATTGCACCTCCCCAGCTGCTGGTGTTCATCTGTGGCCTCCAGTAACCCTCCATGATTGGAGTCCTAATGGGTGATTGTGGAGTTCTTCAGATGGTTCTAATCAAGGGCATGGAGGGCTTTAACTGTGGAGAAGGTGGAAGGTGTCAGAGAGAGTGCCCACACGGGTCTCAGCTGGGGGCATGCGCTTCCCATTCTATGCACAAGCCATCTTGTACTGGACCGTCACAGAAAGAGCCCCCTGCCAAGAGACCACAGGGACATGTGAGATCACGGTGCTGAGACTGTCGTGCCCAGGTCTGCTTAGCACTGCATCACCTCGAAAACCAGGAGAGAATTGCAAAGAAATATCCAGGACGTTGTCAGCAGGCATGGTTTTTATGTGCAGTGCCGGTGGGGTCAAGTGCCCTAATAAAAGGGTGAGAGGGTGCCCCAGGGCGGGGTAAAGCAATGACAGATTCCAGCCCACATGGAAGGAACCACAACCAATAGCAGTAAAATTTATGATGGCCATTATCAGCAGAGCAGGGGACACCTGCATACCCAGCAGTATCTCCCTGCACCGTGGAGACCAGCAGTCCTTCCTACCCCTGAAGGCACAGAGGCCAATTCACGAGGGATGTGAGCTGCTGTCCTCCTTGGGGACATCTGCCTCTCACGTAGTTCAGATGTCAGGATATTCATGCAAGGACATATCACCTGACCTGCGAGGGCTTCCACATCTCCAGGAAACCCTCGCAGATGGAAGAGTCTGCAAGTTCTTGCTTCTCTCTAGCGTGTCCCAAAGCCCTAAAAGCAGAGCCCTTTTCCTCCATGATGCCGAAAGCTAACGTTGTCTCTCTGCTTCCTGTAACCACTAAGGATGATGCTGAATGACAGCTTCTCACAAAACTGATTGCTAACGAAATGATTGGTTTTGTGCAAAATTAGACTATCACTGGGAAGAAATGAACAAACAAATGACACGAGTGGGGTGTACTCTCCCCCGTTCTTGATCTTGACTTACCTACAAACCACTCCATCTCCTCCAGGTTGTCTCTGTAAAAACCATGGCGGCTTCTCCTGAGGAAGGCTTTCAAGGTCACCAGAGGATTGTGGACGTGCAGCTGGGACACAAAGAGGAGAAAGGGCCTGTCCTTGTTTGTGAAATTAGAAAACCACTGGAATTATGGACGGCAGATGATGGTGTCCACAGTGGACCTTGAATGTGCTGTGTCCATGACCTGGGTTCACCTGCTGGGATTTCACTGTGAGGGTTCCCCAAAAAAACTCATGAGTGAGACCATGCAAGAAAGTTCACAGGTAAAATGATTAGATTATGAGAGGTGTGACCTAGAAGTGGATTAATCCACTTGGATGAACTCACTGGGTGGTGACTGTAGCAGGTAGGGTGTGGCTGGAGGAGGGGATCCCTGGGCTGTGCCTTTGGGGTCTCTATCCTTTCCCTGCTGAGCAGAGCTCTCTCTGCCTCCTGGTGCCCTGTCCTGAGCTTCTCTCCTCCTCCAGACCCTTCTGCCATTTTGTTCTGCTCCCCTTGAGCCAGAGCCATGGAGTCAGTCGGCCAACCATGGACTGAACCTTGGAAACCATGAGCCCCAAATAAACTCTTCCTCCTCCAAATGTTCTTCTTGGGACTTTTGGTCACAGTGGCAATTTTGTCTGAGTAAAACAACATCCATGGTCAGTATAGTACAGGAAGATATTTTGAGAGGGAGGGACGGGACACCCCACCCATGTACCCTGTGTTACAGAACATTGCCATCATTATTATTTTATTATTAGGTGCTGCTAATTTCTGGCTTTCCCTAATTTATAAATTAAATATCTTCATAGGTATGTATGCATAGGGAAATAGCTATATATTGTAGTAAATGTATGAATATTTATTTATTACTTATATATAAATGGTTGGGTACTCTCTGGGGTTTCAGGCATTCCCTGGGCCTTGGAAGGAGTCCCTGATGCACGACCACTACTTGGATACTTTCCAGTGCAACCCGGTAACTCAAAGCAGAGATCCAAGTGTGGAAACCAATTCATATGAAGAGGTTGGGCCTTTCCTTTTTCTTCCTTTTTTTTTAGCACCAGAGATGGAATCCAGGGGTGCTTCACCACTGAGTCACTTCCCCAGTCCTTTTGATATTTTATTTACAGATAGAGTCTCACTGAGTCTCTTATGGCCTCTCTCAGTTGCTGAGGCTAGCCTCCCACTTGCCATCCTCCTGCCTCAGCCCCCCCACCTGCTAGGATGACAGACGTGGGCAAAGTGACTCCATAAAGAAATCCTTCCGCAAATACACTGTGGAATACTATGTAGCAATGAAGAAGGATAGCTTCCTTTCATTTGTGAATGAAGTGTGAATTTGGACCTTTTCAATGCACCTGCTGCTATGGGACCCCAGGGTAGCTCACGGCTCAGAACCTGCCCCCCCACCCCAGATCGTGAGGGTCCCCACCTTTGAATGTAGGCCGTGGCTTCCTGCAGCATCCGTCTGGTGGTGCTTCCCACATCAATGGGCTGCTCGGTGACCTGGTGGTTCCGCATGAGCACAAAGTTTTTCAGAGTCACAGGAACCCACAGCTGGAGAACCACGTGGTGAAGACGAGGCTGGCCCTGCACCCGACTGCGGTCCAGGGATCCGAGAGGAGGCCACTGAGTTTGGCAGCCGTGAGCGTGAGGACGCCCAGAGCCAGGATGCAGGTGTAGCGGCTGAACCGGGCAGCCACTGTGACCCCCAGCTCTGGGGGCCTGTCAGGGTCGCAGTCATTGATCAGGGTGAAGGGCAGTCCGTAGAAGTAGTGGAAGCTGTGGTTCAGTGGGTGGTGGCAGTGGTCCCCGCGGGACGCGCAGCTCATGCCCTGGTGCCACTTTCCTGCAAGTGGGGGTGGGTGGTCAGCCACACCAAGGGCACACGCTGTTGCCTGGGACAAAGAACCCTGGGGCCATTTGGATGTGGTCAGGGGAAAGAAAACCTCCAAAGAGCAGATCCTGAATCAGCAGAGGCTATGAGTGACCTCAACCAAGACTTGCTTTTGGTTTGGGGTACCAGGGATTGAACTCAGGGCCACTCGACCCCCGAGCCCCATCCCCGGCCCTTTTTGTGTTTTATTTAGAGACAGAGTCTCGCTGAGTTACTTGGGGCCTTGCTAAACTGCTGAGGTGGGCCTCTAACTTGCGGTCCTCCTGCCTCAGCCTCCCAAGCTACTGGAATTACAGGTGGTGGAGCCAGGCTCTGAAGAGCTTTCTGATTCCTTGGGGCTGAAGAAGATAGACAGGTTCATAGAAGGAAAGAAGGCAAAATATATATCAAAGAACCCCAAACCTCTGCAATGAGGAGAACTTCTGAACTGAAAACCATCTGAGAGGGCCGGAGTGGAACCAGATACCAACTCGGGAGGTGGAGAAGGATAAAAGTTTTTTTTTTTTTCCTCCAGAGGAAATTGGTCCCTTGATAATTGGATGGGAGGGGAATCAGGTGTTCGAATACCTACAAGGCTGGTGGTATAGCCTTGCTCCTTTGGGATTTTTGCAAAAGTGGTTTCGTTGGCAGGAAGCCCGCCTAAGCCTGCATTCCAATAGAGGACCAGGTACTCATCGTTGTCCATTCCTGCAGATCCCACAGCAGAGCAAGGTTCATGTTCCCTTTGCCAGGAACAGGTCTTAGCAAAGGGATTCTGGGCACCAGGGGACAGTGGGCAAGAATCTGGCTGTCAGCACTTGGGGAAGGTGGGGAGGTGGTGCTCTGGGTAGGGAGTGGGTGCAGATCAGAGAGGTTGTTAAATGTGCTATTGTGCACAGTATGACCCCACCACTGAGCATCATCTGCCCCAATGTCAGCTGCATAAGTTGGACACACCTTGCCTATCATGAGAACCAGCTCAATATGTCTATCTATCTATCTATCTATCTATCTATCTATCTATCTATCAATCATTACCTATCTTCCAGGTACCATTATGTTGCATCTATCCCCTTTCGATCCACACATCATTTATCTGTCACCTGTATGTGCATTATGCATCTGTCACCTTTATATACCTCTATCACCCATCATTAGCTATCACCTGTTCCTCTATTATCTATTGACAGGATTGCTATCAATTGAGCATCATTAATCCATCTTCCTTCATTGACAGTATCACCATCATCATCTATGGAGCATTGTATCTCACCTGTCAATGACTGTATTTCTGCTTCTCATCCACCAATGATGGTGGTCATCCCGTCCCAGAAGGCTCCCTCCACACAGCCTACCAAGGGCACCTACCTGGCAATTTGATGAGACAAGAGCTGGTATGTGGAAAATACCAGAAGGAAAAGAACGTTTCTCTAGTACCAGACGTGCACAGACATTTGTGTTGAGTGTTTTTTCCCTGAGCAATTTTTTTCTCTGAGTATCAGCACGATTCACGCAGAATCTGCAGCGTGCTGTGTGTCCCAGATCAGCTAGGGATGATCTTGACCTCAGGAAGAGGTGTGTGGTTATCTGTGACTCCCATTTGATTAACCCAGGGGTACCTAACCCCTGAGCCCCATCTGTAGCCCTATTTTGCATTTTACCTAGAGACAGGGTCTCACTGAGTTGCTTAGGGCCTCCTTTTGGCCGAGGCTGGCTTTGAACTCGTGATCCTCCTGCCTCAGCCTCCCAACCGCTGGGATGACAGGCGTGCGCCACCGCGTCCGGCATTGTGCGTGGGTTTTAACACCCACGGGGCTAAGGGTCCTGAGGGGTGAGGGCATACGAGGTCCTGTTCGGAGCACACACTGCAGGAAGGTGACAGGAGGGCACATTAGCTTTCAATTTCCCAGTCTCTGCGGGATCACTACCCAGCTAGAGCGGCGATAGGGTCCAGGCTGCAGCCGGGAGCTGCTGTACAGGGTCCCCACAACACCCACCTGATCCGAGTGGCTCTGCTCGGGGTGCAGAACGGGGGGCCGCCAGGTGCTGGGTGAGTCTCATGCCCTCCTCCACCAGCCGGTCGATATTGGGGGTCCTGAGAAAATCAGATGAATATCACTTGGGAAAGGGTTGGGAATGCTCTGGGCCTCAGACGAGGCCTGCATGGGACTTCCTGGGGCTGCGTGGCACCTGTCTTAGTGCGCCCACTTCTCTAAGTTTGCAAAGGACAGATGAGGCTCACCCTGGGCGGTTCCTCCTATAGCCCTCCCCCCACCTCAGCTGTTGCCAAAGCTACAAAGGGCACCCCAGATTTTGAATTTTGGCTTTGGCCTGGGGGGCTGTCACACAGACACCTTGCCTGTTTCACTTTCTGGGGGTGATGATGTTGCACAGTGAGTATAAACACGGGCTGTGAGAGAAGCTTTTGTCCAGCTGGGGAATGCCGTGGGTTCTGAGCCCAGGCAGTCTGGGCTCATCCAGGACCTTGGGTGGGTTCGGGGTATGAAATGCACATCTGCGTAGTGGCATTCTCCTCTTAGGGTGGGTTATGGGAACCTCTTGTCACAATAACTCTGTGGTTACATCACAGGGCTTCTTAGAGGAAGATGGACCCCAACAAAATTACATTTTTGGCTTTTTCTTATTTTTTCGGGGGGGGGTATGCAACCCAGGGGGCTTGTGTGCCTTAAATATCCCACCAGCATCCACGAAGGGTGCACCCTGAGTTTCCTACCAGGTTTCTCAGGTGCAAAATTCAAAGAGAAGATGAAACACTTCACCTAAGAGCTTTTGCAGTCAGACGTGCAAAAATAGATTGAGAATCTCACTATAGATAGGCATCCCAAAGGCAGTGACCCAGCCCCTAGAGCTCACGGAATTCCCCATGGACTGTCAGATGACAGGTGCTAGTCTCTTCCCTTCTACCTTGGAGGAGGCTGCATCTGGTGGAAGCTAAGCTATAAAAGCTCAGACCTTGTTCTTCACGCACCTAAAGCTGACCACCTCAGTGGCCCCCCGTAAGAAAAGAAAAGTTTTGCTTCCCTGAGGACAACTGGAAAAGTGCAGAGACACTGGAGGTGTCCCACTTTGGGATGTGGTGCTATTGGTGAGCAGCAGGTGGAGACCAGAAATGTTGTTCAACATCCTACAAAGCACAGGATGGGCCCATCACAGAGTGATCTGGGCCAGTGTTCCAGTAGGACCAAGGTTAAAGAACCTTGTCAGTCCTTCCAGCCAGCCAGCCAGCCCACCACCCATGCACCCATCCAGCCAACTATCCATCTGCCCGTCCATCCATCCATTCATCCATCCACTCACCCACCCACCCATTCATCCACCATTCAACCATCCATCCATCCATTCATTCATTCACCCATTTACCCATTTGCCCATTCACCCACCCATCTGTCTGCCCATCCACCCACCCACCCTTCCATCGATCCACCCATCCACCCATCTACCAATTTGCCAACTACCTATCTGCCCACACATCTATCCACCCATCCATCCATCCACCCATCTACCAATTTGCCAACCACCCATCTGCCCACCCATCCATCCATCCACCCACCCATCCACCCATCCATGCAGGCAACCATCTATCCATCCATCCATCCATCTATCCATCAACCCACCCACCCATCCGTCCATCCATCCACTCATCCACCGATCTATCCATCCATCCACCCACCCACCTATCCACCCATCCACCCATTTATCCATCCATCCAGGCAACCATCTATCCATCCATCCAGGCAACCATCTATCCATCTACCCATCTATTCATCCATCTATCTACCTACCCATCCATCTATCCATCCACCATGGATGGATGGGTAGATAGACAAATGGATGATGCCTGGATGAAAACATGGACAGATGGGTGGGTGGAGGAATGGCTCATTCATAAATGGATACATAAATGATGGATTTGGGGTAAAATTCTAGTGATTTGCTAACTCTGAGAATAAAGGACTCAGAACAGAGTACAATTTTACAAGCCCGTGTGAAATCCTCTACACAGTTTAGCCAAAATAAGAAAATATCCCACACTCTCTAAGATCCTCTGGCCTCCAAAGACCCCCATTCAGACCTTTTCCTTGGCCCCATTTTTGGCCCTAGCTCCCCCCCACCCCACTAAGATATGCTTTTTGCCCTAGTCTCCAGTCATACTGGGGATCAGGGCTTCTGATGCAGCCAACCATCCATCCATATCTGTGAACACAGGATATGCCAGTATCTTTTGGAATCACTGCTTTCAAATCCTTTGGGTCTGAACCCAGTTGTGGCATTGCTGGGTCAAATCATGATTCAATCTTAAGCTTTTGAGGGGCCACTATATTGTTCTGCAAAAGACCACCTGGAGCCCCAGGAGCTGGAGAGTCAGGAGGAGCCTCCCTGGAGCCCATGGAGGGAGCTCAGCCTGGGACTCTGGTCTCAGCTTCTGCCCTCCAGGGCTGGGGGAGGGGTGGTGGTTCCTGGATTACATTTAAGTCTCTGTGTTTTTGGTTATTTATTACAGCAGCCACAGAAAAACCCTTATAAACTCAGCAGGGCATCAAGTTGTTTGAGAGGGCTAAGACCCTATTTTTACTCTTGGAGAATAATCATTTTTGGTGCTGAATTCTGCAGCACTAAGAAATTTCATTTGCACTGGTCGATTTTAAGTGAATTATTCCACTAAACTGTACACAAGGCACAACCCCACGACCCAAACTACACTCTACCTCAGTGTAAGGTTCCCATAGCAACAAACATCCCAGATGCCCAGATCATCTGCCAAGATCAGCAGGATGTTTGGCTTGGAAGCGTTAGGTGGTTTCTGCTCACAGGTCTGCAGAAGCCAACATACAAGGAGCAAAAGCAGCACAGTCTCTGCAGAGGAAATAAATGTACAGGATTTGGCATGCAAAGTTTACACCATGCATATGTAGATGTCAGGCTTCTGGTGAGGGCTTGAACTGAACTCCTATAATGCCAACTGAGCCCCAAGAGAATTATCCAGCTGTGGGAAACCTCTGGTTTTGCACGGAGTCCAACAGCCCAAAATAACCAGGGTGGAATTCCTACTGCTAATGGCCAATCAAGACTAATGCTGAGAGAGGCCCATTTTCTCCCTGCACCCAAACTGGAGATTCTCAGCAAGCAATCAGAAACTGAGCCCTCATAAGAAAGTTCCCTCCACTTTAACCCCATGCGAACAGCACAGAGGTCCCCTCTTTATCCTCTGGAGACACATTCCAAAAATCTCAGAGGATGTTGAAAGTTCAGCTAGTACCTAACCCTATATAGACTATACTTTTTCAGTATATATAGATGCCTGTCATAATGTATAATTTATAATCTAGGCATAGCAAAGGATTAACGGTGGCAAATGATAACAAAACAGTTGTAACAATGTGCTGTGACAAATGCCTGACTTACAAGTTTTTCACTTTCTGTTTTTTTCCTTGTTTATTTTTGGACATCGGGCAACTGAATCCTGGGAGATTTCTGAGTGCATTTGTGGTGACATTTGTCGCTACCAACACCCCAGGGTGACCCTGGAAACACCCTTTCTTGTTGTGCAAGTCATGGTCTCTTTGAATTTGTTTTGTCACTAAATGTGTCCTCTGGGTTAAGGTCATTTGAGCTCAACTCTCAGTAAAGCGGGGGCGAACGTGGGGTCCAGAGCCTGAGGCCTGCCACTTGGGGTCCTCAGCGGGTCAGGAGGTGGCTGATGGTTGGCAGGCGCCTTGGTCCACAGTGTGAGGTGCTCCAAGGCTGCGCCAAGCATCAGACAGGGCACTAGGAGGACCAGACCTGCAGGGACACTAGGATTTTAAACCACAGATGGGGGATTCAAAGCAACCCCAGAGACACAACAGCAGGCAGAGGAGAGAGTCCCTGAACAGGGGGCCAGGCGCCCCACTGCCCTAGAGGTTACTAGGAGCTTCAATGGTGTCCTGGGCTCCACCTGCCCCAGGACCCAGAGGTACTCAGCTGTCCAAGATGTGCTGGGGGTGGGGCAACCGGGGAGGGCAGGCGGGCGGAGTCACAGTGGGAGGGGGTAGCCGAAGGGAAGGGGCCGGGGCTGCTATAGATCTTGTGCGCCCTGAAGGTGGGGGACTGGAGGATGATCCTACTGCTGGAGGGACAGGGACACCAGAAGGCACAGTGGGCGGACTGGAGGACCCAGATCGGACTGGGGTGTCCTAGCGCTGGGAGGAGGACCCAGCTGTGGCAGCGGGGCGGGGATGGAGGAAAAGTCAAGGGTCTGCACCCTGTGGTTTTTAGTGAGCAGTGTGTGTGTGTGGGGGGGGGGGTCATAAGGCCATGCACAGCTGCGCAGGGGCGGGATGGGGGAAAGTCAAGGGTCGACACCGGGGGAGGGTCATAAGGCCCTGCACAGCTGCGCTGGGGCGGGATGGGGGACTTGGGGGCCAGGAGCAGGACGGGCCGTGTCCTAGAGTGGGGGGTGTGGGCGTGCTGGAGGTGGGCCAGGGACAGGCCTGATTATTGGGCACTGCGGAGCTGGGGCTGCTAGGGGAACGTGCCCAGGAGCTGGATGGGGCCTTCCTAGGGGGACAGGGTGGAGGGCGATGCAAGGGCGTGCTCTAAAGTGCGCAATGGACTGCAGGAGGCTGAGCAAGGGGCGTATCCTAGAGGGGGGATGTGCTGGGGGTGGGGCAAGGGGCGTGCCTCAGTGTGAGCGGCAACGCACAGCTGAGGCTGGAAGGGGACACTCCCAGGAGCCCACCAGGGCCTGTCTAGGGGGAGACTAGGCCTTAAGGTGGGGTGGTGAAAGGTGCCTGCCCTAGGATGGGGGGCTGGACATGCTGGGGGCGGGACAGGGGCGGGCCTTAGTGTTGGGCACTGCGGAGCTGCCCCTGGGTGGACATTTGGTCCCAGGAGCGATCTGGGGAGTGACTTAGGAGGGGAAGGGACGGCGCAGGGGTCCAGTGGCGGCCCTAGTGTTGGAGGGACCCTCAGTGCTGGGGGAAGGGGAGAGAGGCCCCGGGGGAGGGACAGCAGTGGCTTAGACTGTTCCTGGGGACTCCCCAGCAGCAGCAGGGAGGGGGCGCGGGGTGTGCGGGGGGGGGCGAGAGGACACTCATGCAGGGCCCCAAGTCGGGACCAGGTGGTTTTAGGGAAGTGATAGGGCGAGACGGCCATATGGGGAGAGGACCGGACTGGAGGATCAGCTGGGGGTCAAGACCGTGTTGGGGGTGGGACAGGATTGTGTCTTAGAGTGTGTGACAGGCCATGGCTGGGTGTGGGGACCAGGATGGGACACGAAGGGCTTCGAGTTTATTGGGGAGAACTCGGGCTTCGGCCTGCATGTCTTAAAAAATGAGTGTGGAGGGTGTCACAGCCTTGTCAGGGTGGGGCAGGGGACTTGCCTTATAGAGATTGTAGGACTCGGCCCAGGGGAGGAGTCCCGGCTCCGAATGGGAGGGGCAGAGCGGGTCTTAGTGGGCGGAAACTCCAGAGCATCTGTGCCGACCTAATGTGGGGGACACAGGCCATGAGGGGGCAGGGAGCAGGTCTTGGAGGGGTTCGGAGACCCGAGAGTGGGGAGTCGAGTCTCCAAGGCATTGAGGTGAGTCACCCCGCTGGATCCTGGAGCGGCCCCGCAGGCGTTTCGGGCGCAGTTTCTGCGTCTCAACCCAGGCCCCCCCTCCTGCTCGGGGGGGCCCCCCACCTCCCTCTGCCCCCACCCCAGCGCTGCTCTCTGGGCCCCCGCAGAGAATGAGCCTGGGACTGGGTTTCGGTGACTCACCATTTCCTAGCACCTCAGCTTCCTTTCCAGGGTCTCTCGCTCTTCCCCTCCCCAGGCCTGAGTGGCTGCGAGTCCTGGGATCCCGAGCACCTGAGCACCTGACGGTGGCCAAGGCGCGTCTCCTGGGCCTGCGAGTGCACCTCTGCGTGGATTCCATGGCTGCGCACTGGCGCCAGGGAAGTACCTTGACCCCAGATCTGGGCGCCATCCTGCCAGGGCTGGTGTCTCCGCCCACCAGGCTGCTTGGTGTGCTCCTGGACCCTGGTGGCTCACTTAATCCGATTAACCTTCCAACTCTGGGCCTAGGGAGTGGCTCCTGCAAACAAGTTCTCCCAGGTCCCCACCACCAGTGAAGCTGGGGCTTCTGCATCTGCTTAATCTGGATGGGGCACAAGCAGAGTGACTCCCAAGGCAGCCAAGGCAGTTTAGGGAACATTTATTTTTATTCCTTCCAAGGGTCTTGGGACAGCCCCACCCCTCTCATAGAATTGGTTCGAATTCAGCTCCACCAGGTTCCGCATTGGGAATCTCTAGGGTGCTGGACTCTTGCTCCTTTGTGCACGCAGGGCCTGGGTTGAAGCCAGAATTAAACCGGCAGGGAAATGGAGTGAGAACAATTTTGATGAGTCTGGCAAGTTGGAGACTGTTCCCTGAGAGATTGAAATGTCAGTTCCTTCAGAACCCTTCCTCCACCCTTGAGCCAATCTGCTGTTAAAATAGCATGTCCCAGGAATTGCCCCTCCCTACAGGGAGCTACAAGGTTTTTGATTAATGTGTCCTTGGCTGCTCCATCCTGTCCTTCCCCCTTCAGCTCTACTGGTTCCCACCTTTTGACCAGCTCGGGAGCATCCTGTGCCTAGTCATGTTTGCAGGAAGGAGAAAGATAAGGGGAAGAGGACTGGAGACCCAAGGAAGCCTAGGACATATAAAAAGGGCAGAACACTTTGCTTCTTGGGATACCAGGAAACCAGCCTTGGCCTCTTCTCCCTTCCAGAAGTCTGTGTTCCCCTTTTTAAAATAAACCCTGCTTTATATGCTTGCTTAGGTGTGCTTCTCTAATGTTCAAACTTCAACATGTGGGAAAGCAGAACTCCTCACCAGTAACCATGGTATCATATTTGGAGGTCCTACGGAGCTCTTAATGCTTAAGTGCAGTTAGTGCAGCTGCCACTCTTCAAGACTGGGGTGAAGGGCTTCCCTGCCTAGGCAGCTATCAATCACCTGTTCAGTACAGAGCAGGCATGTTGCGTTCTGCTGAAGCTACTTCCCAGTTCTTTTTTTTTAAATTAAATTTCTCCTTTTTTCCCTGGGGTTTTTCACAATCAGGAATTGGTGAAGGGGTTCCTGTAATCTGCTGTTTGACAGGGTCACAGTGTGGGAGATGCTGTGGCAGGGCCACACCATCTGGAATCTGAAACCATGGGGAATGTTAAGTGTTTTTTTTATGATCCTCATGATGTAGAGAACAGGGCATCTATCAATAAAAATAAAAGTACGTGTTCCCTGAGAATGCAGGAAATTTTCCAGAATGAGACCAAGGACACAATTGAGACAGGCCCCAAGATGTGTTTCAATATCTCTCAGCAGACAAAAAATAGTGTTATTCCTTAAGAAATTCACAGGAAAAAGATTACCAATCAAAGTTCCCAAGAAAAAAGTTCCCAAGAAAAGCCTCATACACAAGAAATGTTTATCCCAGGGTTAACAATGTACACTAATGTTCCCCTCCCTTCTAAAGCCACAACCTGTGCAATAGCCTAGTTACAGAAAAACAATAGTTGTGCCAACTGTACAAGGACCACCCTATGTAACTTGCTTAATTAAAGGAAGATTATAGTATTCCCCTGGAAGACGAGAAGCTAATAAAAATGCATTCCCCCCATTAACACACCCTCCTCTGCCTCACACAGGAATTCATGACGGAAGTGGAAAACACATAGTTAATATTAATGGCAAATGGGTTGAGGTGCAGAACCTGCCCTTTAGTTAAAAGATTAAAAAGACACAAGATGTGATCTGCTTTGACCAAGGATCAAGGAAACTTTAAGAAAGCAGTTAAATAAGTCATATGAAAAAAAGGAAATTACTTTGGAAATTAAAAATAGAATAATGTAAAATTAATATAGATATATTTTAGAGTCACTTTGGAATAATAGGCTTTCACTATTTTAAGTGTGTTTTACTGTCACTTTAGATTAAAAGTAAGAAAGCTTACTAATAATTATAGGTGTGCTTTAAAGTTAAAGGTTAATGAAATAATTTATATGTATGATTTAAAGTTAAAAGTTAATAATAGAACAGGAGACATGTAGTCGAGTTGTGCAGTATAGTGTTATGGGCCAGGTTATATGGGCAATGACCAAGCAGACTCCATTTTATCCTGAGACTTAACATCATGTAAGAAATTCTTCTCTCCTGCTCAGGCTTGGGGCTATTCCTTGTAGAGACAGTTATGGGTCCTGCAGGGAGCTGTCCCTGGCTGGCCAGCTAAATTCTGTCCATTTGGACAGAACTGGGAATTGGTGTGTTTTCTGAGTGACCTGCCCCACAACAGTGTGCACCTAGTGATTAAGGTGATAATGTAAAAGCTTAATCATAATTGGCAAAGGTTACAGGAAAATATTCTAAACCATGTCCTCAATATATCTCAGGTAATCAATATGTCAGAAAAGATTGTGACTCTTGAAAAGTATGCACATCAAATAAGTTTGGGGCTTTGAGACTATTTATTAACTACCTGGAAAGATATCTGCAAAAAAAAAAAAGATATCTGCAAAAATGATATAAAAATAAAGGCCCACCTAAGGGCTGTAGATTCCTTTTGAAGGCTGCTCAGAACTTGCAACCTGCTGTCCTTCAGCACCACATAAAAATAAATAAAAATTAAATAAAGGTATTGTGGCCAACTACACCTAAATTTTTTTTAAAAATTAAAAAATAGGGACAGGCTGGGGATGTGGCTCAAGCGGTAGCGCACTTGCCTGGCATGCGTGCGGCCCGGGTTCGATCCTCAGCACCACATACCAACAAAGATGTTGTGTCCGCCAAATACTAAAAAATAAATATTAAAAAAATTCTCTCTCTCTCTCTCTCTCTCTCTCTCTCTCTCTCTCTCTTAAAAAAAATAGGGACAGAGTGTAAGGGACCGGCGAAACGTCGGAGGAAGAGACCACAAGAGACTAGCTCCATGCAATTGGCAAAAGGAGGTTTATTGAACCAGCCTACTGGGGCTCAAGGCTCACTCAGGAAGGGAGAGCAGCCCAGAGCCCAGAGCAGGGGTTGAACAATGCTTAAGTACACCTTTTGGGGAGGACGGGGGTGGGGGGTGGGGGGCTTTCCATACATCACAGCCTCCTTTAACAAATCACCTTACACCGCGGGAAAATCAAACAATAATTTTTAGACTTGATTAGTACATTCATTGGCGGGAACAGGGCTGGCTGGAGTGATAGGTCATTCCTAAGGAGGGGGTTACATTTAAACTGGTTGGTTCGGACCCTGAATCTACGTGAGGAATTGCACAGGACTCCAGGCCATAATTCAACTAAATGGCCAGTGGGGCCTTGTCCTAACTGCCTCAGGAATTTAACCCATGCTTTGCAGTTTAGAAGCTTTACTCTTTCAAGAGTAATATACTGAGACAATCTCAGTGAATATGATTATTTCTCTGTGCACCAGGTCGCCCCTTGACATGTCTTGAAAACAGTTCAATATCTTGCTGAACCTCACTCCTCAATCTGGGCCCAGGGCTGTTTTGTGTCACTGATGAGGCCTCCTTGGTCCAGGTCCCAGAGACACCCTCATGAATACAAGCAAAACATTGGCCTTAGCCCACAGGTGAAGGGAGACTGTCCCAAGTCTCCACGGAGTTTCCTACAATGTGAGGATGAAGAGGAGCAAGGAAGAGGTACATGTGCTTGCAAAAGAGTCAAGAAGTTTAAAAAAGCCCAGAAAGTGACTTGTTCACTGGACATGGGTTTAATTACCCCCACACTCAAATCTCACTGAGATTTGAGTGTGGGGGTAATTAAACATATTTAAGCCATTGAAATGTTTATATCATTCTTCATGTGGGAGGAGAAACGTTTTCTTCAGAAATAGATCTGAACTGGAATTTGAGGACAAGTGGTTAAATGTTAGTCACAGCATTCAGCAGAAATCCTGGGAAACACAGAAAATAGGAAGAGTTTCCAGCCCATTCACAAATGCACCCTGTGGCTGGGCAGGGTGAGGCAGTGCTTTGAAAGCCGAACTCCCAGAGTCCAAGTTCACATTCAGGATGTGACTCCTATTTCCTACTTGGATTCTGAATTATTTTCTTTAGGTTGTTATTGTTTTCTACATTTAATTTGCTAGGAGTGATGATTGATTAAAGACACACATTATAATCTTAACTGTTTTCTGCTTGTTAATGTCCTTCTATGAATCTTCATGATTTCATTTAAATACTTGGGAATTATTTCCCAAGTACTTGATACTGTTTTTATACAAAAATGTACAATGAACTTTTGAAAAGATTTTTTATGGATTCTAATTAGTTACACAGGATAGCGGAATGCATTTGGTCACATTCTACATAGGTGGATTATAACTACTCATTTTTCTGGTTGCACATGATATAGAGTTTCACTGGTCATGAAGTCATATATGTACAGAGGGTAATGATGTCTGATTTATTTTACTTTCAATCTACCTCCATAACCCCTCCCCTTTTTTTCACTTCCCTCTGTCTAATCCAAAGTTCCTCTATTCTTCCCAAGAACCTCACCCTTATTGTGAATTAGATCTGCATATCTGGGAAGACATTTGGCCTCTGATTTTTTGGGACTGGCTTATTTTGCTTAGCATGATATTCTCCATTTCCATCTATTTGCTGGTAAATGCCATCATTTGTTCTTCTTTTAGGCTGCATAGTATTCCATTCTGTATATATACCAAAATTTCTTTATCCATTCATCTGTTGAAGGGCACAGGGATCAGAGATCCTCCGACCTTTGTTACAAAATGCCATTGAGTCTGAAAGACAAGCCTCTACCTCAGAGCAAAGCCTGTCCAAGGAAGGGGCATGACCCTTGTCCTTGAAAAGACCCACAGAGCACTCCTAGGCATAAACCTACCCTGCTGAGTTGTTTGTCTGCAAATAACAGGAGATATCTGCTGTGCCAGGTGTCTCTGACTCAGTCTAGGTGGGGACCAATAGCAACCCCCTAGCAGCCACCAATCAGCATGAGACAGGGAAATACCTGAGATTCCAGATGACCCTCCCTGTAGTTTATTTTAGTTGATAACATGTTGGGAAACCATGTAGTTCAGAACCTACAACCCCTGTGGCCCAAACCAAACAGTTCAAATGAATCCCCCTCTGTACTAATAAATCACCCCTACCCACCAGTTCCCACCAGTGAATGTGCTAATCATGTTTAAGTGTTGTTTTATAATTTTCCCGCGGTGTGTGATGATTTGCCAAGAGATGCTATGATGTATGTTGGGATCCCTGCCTTTCCCAAAGAGTGTATAAAACTGCTGCAAACCCTGGGCTAGGGGCCTCTCAGCATCACCCGTTGCTGGGTGCACATGGAGTACCAAGCTAGCTCCCAATAAACACCTCTTTGCTGCTTACATGGATCTTGGTCTCTGGTGGTCTTTTGGGGGTCCCGAAATCGAGCCTAACAAGTCTAGGAAAGATTATTGCAATAAATTTTAACTGGGCTTGAATTTTGATAAATCTTTGTGAATTCTATAATTGTTTTGTAAAAGTCAAATAAATTTTTATAAATATATTTTTAAATTTCCAAAAAAGTAAAAGAAAACAGTGCACCACATATTGACATAAGGATTCACTGTATTCTCCTCACTTGGAGAGAAATTGACAAGTTCCGTAAAACCCACATGAATTTGTGAAGAAAACCAAAACTATGACCCACTCTTTCAAATACATGACAAAACTCTGTGGTTCAGCACACTGACATCAATTCTTACTGAAAAACTACAGTGAACAAACCACAAAGTTCTAGCCTGAGATTGGATTCTTATAAACCACTGGGAGTATTTGAAGATGGAATGATGCATACAATTGTGAACAATTCATTATAGTAAATGGACTGAGAACTTCAATGAGGATAGAAGTGTTTCTAAAATGATTCTAGAAAATTCAAAAGTTGTCCTGCAGAATGATGAAGCTGCAGCCCCAGCACCAGTCACACATTAAACATACAGTTATCCATGGTTAACATATATAAAAAAAGTTCAATATCTCTAGCAATTAGAGAAATGCAAGTTAAATCTATTCCCTCTCACTCCAGTCAGGAGGGCAATTCTCAGGAATACAAGTATCATTAAATCTTGGCGAGTAGGTGGGGAAAAGGTTCACTCACCCACTGTTGGTGGGACTGCAGATTGCTGCAACCACTCTGGAAAGCAGTATGGAGATTCCTTAGAAAACTTGAAATGGAACCACCATTTGACCCAGCTATGCCACTTATCGATTTATATCCAAAGGACTTAAAAATCAGCACACTACAGTGACTCAACCACAAAAATGTTTATAGCAACTCAATTCACAATAGCTCAACTATGCAATCAGCCTAGTTGCCCTTCAACAGATGAATGGAGAAAGAAAATGTGATACACACACAAACACGCACACACACACACACAGAATGGGGAGGGGAAAAATAAAAGTCTATTGGATTAGATAAAGGGAAATTATGGGAAGGGAGGGGAATGGTAAGTAAAGAGAGTAAATAGAATGGGACACATTTTTATGTTCATATATAACTACAGACCAGGGTAACTCCACATAATGTACAACCAAAAGACTGGGATCCTAATCAGAATAAGTTACACTCCATGCATGTATAAAGTGTCCAAATATACTCTAGTGTCATGGAACACACAGAAATGCAAATACTGAAATTACTTGAATTATCAGGGCAAAAAACAAGAGGGAATTTTGGTGATCTTGAGAGAGGAAATATGTCTTAGAATTAGACTGAAGGTTCAATCAGAAACCACTTTTAAATATTTTTTTTATTTTTTATTTTATTTTCTTGGTATGGAGGATTGAATCTATGCACACTTAACTACTGATCCACATGTCCAGCTCTTCTTTATATTTTATTTAGAGACAGGATCTCACTGAGTTGCTTCAGGCCTCACTAAGTTGCCAAGGCTGGTTTGAAACTCACAATCCTCCTGCGCCAGCCTCCTGAGCTGCTGGGATGACAGGCATGAACCACTACACCAGCAAGAACAGAAAATTTGATAAAGAGTACCTCATTAAATTTTATAAGAATTTTCTCTTCAAACACCATAAGGAATGTGAAAACAGTCTCTAGATTGAAGCATTCCAAAATCTATGCATACATCAATATAACATCATTTTACTAATGAATGTTTTTTTTTATTGATTGTTCAAAACATTACAGAGCTCATGATATATCATCTTTCATACATTTTACTCAATTGGGTTTTGAACTCCCATTTTTACCCCAAATACAAATTGCAGAATCACATCAGTTACACACTCACATTTTTACATAATGGCATATTAGTGACTGTTGTATTCTGCTACCATTCCTATCCCCTACTATCCCCCCTCCCTCCACTAATGAATGTTTTAAGTTATAATTATACAAATAATTCTAATGTGAAAATACTTTTTTAAAAAAGCTGCTGAACAGGGAGACACTATTTCAAATTACATATATGATTAGTTTCTTTCTAGTGTCTAGATTATAGCAAACTCTAGTGAGTTCATAATTAAATGGCAGTTGATCAATTAAAAAATGAGTTCAGAATCGTGAAACCCTGAATATGGCTATTGGTTTGATAGTGTTCCCTGAGGATGAAGTTCAAAATGAAGATTGTCAACCTTTGGTCATGAGTATGGGGATGATCCTACCGTAAGGCTGCCCCTGTCCTGGATGAGAACAGGGTTCCTCAGTGTTATTTTAACTCACCTGTTTTTCCAAAGGTTGTTGATATGCTCTGTGCAAATACCCCCACCTCTGAAATCCGGGGGATCTTAGAGTACGTCTCCACTTGCTGCTCAGGTGACACAATTTGAGGCTAACAGGGACCCTAAGAACTCTGCAGCTGTGTGTTCCTGCAAGAGATAGGCAGGGGGCGCCCTTCCCACACACTTCACCCTTCTCCTGCAGGACTTTTTAATTGGAAGAGGAATGATGGGGTCTGACTCTCATTCATGCTTTCCCTGCAAGTGAGGATACAGAACAACTCCAAAGCTGAAATCAAGCCTCTTGGGAGACCCACTCATCACAGGGGCCATTTGTGGGGAGTCACTCTGAATGACCCACGCCTTCCAGTCCTGAAGCAAGAGGGTCTGACCAATCACATGGGCAGTATCCTAGATCATGAACTCAGATATGTCTTCAGATGTAGACGCATCACCCGTGGGGTGGAGCCACACTCACCTATTCTTCTGTAATCCTACTCCTTTGCCCCATTTCGGATAGAAAGTTCCATGCAAACTACCTTTGTGTGTCCCCTTCTATTGCTTTGTCCTTGGGTGTGGCCTTCCTAGATATCAGTCAACCTGCTGACAGCAGACATTAGGAAGCTAGACTCAGCCCCCTGAAACCTGACCCCTGGCCTCATTTGAATGGCTTCTCAACAATAAAAGGGTTCAGCCTGTGTGTGTGTGTGTGTGTGTGTGTGTGTGTGTGTGTATTTTCTAAACCTCCTACTGGATCAGATGGTTGTAACTCGGGAATGCATTTGCTTATCGCAGAAACAAAGCCATCCATGTTCCTGGGATGACCCCCAAAATCCTTCTTCTTGTTCCTGACTATATAAATTACAAGAAAGAAATAAATGTATACACAAGGATCATCAGCTACATCGCGTGATGTCACATGCAGGCGTGCACTCCTAGTTAAAAACAAATTGAAATGGATCCAAAATATCTTAAGAACCACGTGGTTACATAAAGTTAATCAATCCTACTGTATTAATTATAGGTTATGCCCTTATCTACAGAAATATCCAAGGATTTTAACTATATTTTCATTGATATTTCTTTTCTTTTTTTTAAATATATATTTTGTAAGTTGTTGATGGGCCTTTACTTTTTTTTATTTATTTGCACGTGGTGCCAATAATCGAACCCAGTGCCTCATGTATGCCAGGCAAGCGTGCTACCACTGAGCCCCAACCCCAGCCCTCATTGATATTTCTTTTTTTCAAGGTACAAAGATAATTATTTTTCAGAAATTATTTTCAGAAATTATTTCAAAGTGTAACCAGGAAAAATTCTAAAAGGAATTTCAACAGAGGAGAAGCACACATTGGAGGTCCTAAGAAGAAAGAAATCATTTTTGGATAAACCAAGATCTTTATATTCTAGATTTTTTTTAATATTTTTAATTTTTTAGTTTTCGGCGTACACAACATCTTTGTTTTGTATGTGGTGCTGAGGATCGAACCCAGGCCGCACGCATGCCAGGCCAGTGCGCTACCACTTGAGCCACATCCCCAGCCCTATATTCTAGATTTTTATGATAAAAATATTTTTCCTAAATAGAAATATTTTCATATTATTAATTAGACAGATAATATAGACAGGTAAAAACAGATTTATATGTACTGGACTGACTAAAAGTTTTAACTGATTAATTCAAGGATATTTCAGGCTATTTCCCTGATTTTATTCTCTATGCTGACACTGAGCTAATATTTTTGTTCATATTTTGACATGATAAAGACCTATTAAAATATTAAGTTTAATGCCTTTAAGCAAGGTCTTTATTGCCTAATGATTCTTATTGTTTAAGGCAAGGATTAATTTGGGTGAATAAATTCACATCCTTGATTAAACACTAAATACATTAAACTGCTGACTTATATTCTACTTTTTACAATTCTTCTTGGAGACTAAATTTGATTGATTCAAAGACTGTCCATTCTTGCATGTTTTGTTTGTTGAATCATTTTGAGATCTGGGAATTTTATTAGGACTGAGGTTCTTCAAATTAAAGTTGTATGTTAGTTTTGAGCAATAAAAGTTGCAAACCTTGTTGAAAATTCATGGACATTATAGAAGTTCTCTGACTGGACCTATTATCCATAAAAATATGGTAGGATTTGTATACTGCTTAGTCATATTTTTAAAAAGACAATTGAGAGACACCTATTTAAAGGATAATATTCTGAGACATAAAGATATGTTGAGACCTTCTCTCAGAAAGAGATTGAGGATTCCTTTTAAATTGTTAGGATGGATCAACTAGTGTATATATTGGGAAATTACAATAATCAATTCAAGGTAAATCTGATCATTTAAATACTTGTACTACTATCCATAACTTAAACTGATGATACTATGGCTTATGCCAAGTCTTTACTCAATTTTATTAAATAAAGAAACGGGGGAATACAGGACCCCAGAGGCACATACTAGATCTTACAAAATATTTATTTTTTTCTTAATTGTAATATTGAGAATCTCAGGGGATATAGGCCAGTTGGTAGGGTGCTTTGCTCACATGCACAAGCCCTGGGTTCAATCCCCAGCACCATCAAAAAAAAAAAAAATTGAGACCTCTGCTGAATTTACTGAATCATGTTCACTGCTGCTGAATATGATTCAGTAAATTAAATCAGATTTGAAAAGATAGAATTTAAACCTGTCATCATGAAAATGACCAAAAAACCTGACACAGGAAGGTAAATCTTCCAACTGCAGAGTTTACAACCACACAGCTTCATGAACTTGTCAGGTAAGTAAAAATTATGAAGAGACTTCTATGGACCCATTCTCAGATCTATTTTTTTTAAATTTGTTTTTTTACTTGTAGATGGAAACAATACCTTTATTTTGTTTATTTTCTCATATGGTGCTGAGGATCAAACCCAGGGCCTCGCATGTGCTAGGTGAGCGCTCCACCACCAATCCACCACCTCAGCCCTCAGATCCATTTTTAATGTACATTGTAGTGTGGACTGGAAAGCCCACCCATGAAACTAGATTAATCTTACTGACTGTAGTGGTCAGTTATATGTTGATCCTATGGCAAACAGGATGTCTGGGATTCTATTTGAGGAATAGACACTATATGAGAAACCTAAACCAGACAATCATGCTGCCCTTAGAAATTAAGACTACTTATCTGGACAGTTGTCCAAATAGAAAGATTGTTGAAGTAGAATTTTTCTCTACAGGCCAGTTATTTACACAAGGTATCCACCAATGTAGGGTTGCCCTGATCATTCTACAATAGAAATTGGCACCTTTCCTAAGTATTATTCCTGAGTATTCCTAAGTATTATGCAAATGTCTAGTCACGACAACACAAGAGGTCTAGAAATAGTAGATGCATTTAGGCTGGTCTCCTAGAATGGACAAGAACAATTACAGGAGGATGCCTGTCACCTGGAGGTTTTATTAGTAATACTCTAACCCTCATGAGATGGCATCCAAAAGGATGTTAGGAGGTTTGTCTTCTGCCGTCAGAATATCTACCTCACTGACAGACCTAACAGATTCCTTAAATGTGAGAATTAAGAGAAAGGATGATGACTATCCTGTAGCCTGTATGAATACAACTCATCTTAGTTATTATCAGCTGATATTTCAGAGCTACACTCTGCTGAAGTTAAGGTTCAGGTCTGAAACAGGTGCATGCCAGTTAACCAGACCTAGGCCAGCTCCTGGTCTCAGGATCTTTGAAGTGACTACTTTAAATATTATTCCTTGCTTCTATGACACAGACTTTATGGCTCTGTTTCAAACTTACAACATAGGGATTCTCTTAACATTGGACTTAAATTCCTTCCAAGAGGTTTCCTAGTCAGATAAATGCTGATGGAAAAAATTAGAACTGAGTTAAAATGCTCTAAAAGGCCACTGTGATAAATATTGTGACTGAGCCCTCTGCTCCGTGGTTTGTGGAGAGGCTGAAGTGCCATGCCAAATGACAATGTCTATGTTACCATTGCCAAGAGGAAGGCTTCCCAATAAAATCGAAAAAAGATGAAGAATCTTCTGATGAGTGTTTGGCAGAATAATAATAATAATAATAATAATAATAACCTGGATCTTCCAAGTTGGTTATGTCCCAGAGTTAGTATGTTTTCTACTAATGCCTTTTGTGTTTCTATAGTACATCATGATGACCTCGGACCAAGAATCCAGTGACTGAAAGATACAATTTCCCAATCGCCTTCAAATATTAAGGAAGAGGAAATATGTGGGGAGCCACTCTGAATGACCCCCCGCCTTCCAGTCCTGAAGCAAGAGGCTCTGACGGATCACTACATCAACCCCTGAAACTCTCTCTCTCTCTCTCTCTCTCTCTCTCTCTCTCTCTCTCTCTCTCTCTCTCTCTCTCTCTCTCTCTCTCAATTTCTGTGAACCCTTAAGGTCAGAGGAGCCATTACAGAACCCAAAGAATAAGGTATCTGTGTCTCTTGTGTGGTTATTTCCTGCAGCCCAGTTCCCCTGGAGTGACCCTGAGTGTTTTAGTGTGAGGAACCAGCAGCCAGTGATGCAGACATGGTTCCTGTCCAGCTTTCTGACCCTTCAAGCCTGTATGTACTGTGGGCTTCACCCTCACCATGTTGATGTCGTTAGATTTATATCTGCCCTTTTACATTCTATTTTCTTATGTGTTTTTTGAGGGGGGTGAGGACTGGGGATTGAACACAGGGGCACTCAACCACTGAGCCCCATCCCCAGCCCTATTTTGTATTTTATTTAGAGAAAGGGTCTCATCAAATTGCTTAGGACCTCACCATGGCTGAGGCTAGCTTTGAACTCACGGTCCTCCTGCCTCAGCCTCACAAGCTGCTGTGACTTGAAGTGTGCGACACCATGCCCGGCCCTCTAAACTACATGCCCTGAACTACATCTCTGTTGCAAGTTTGATTTTGAGAAACAGTGAAGCTAAATTGCTGAGGCTGCTCTAGCAGGTTACTGATCTATTTTTGTTTGTTTTGTTTTGCTGTTTGTTAGTGAAGGTTTCTGATTTTTTTAAGAGAATGAACTCACTATAGAGCTGGGACCTCCTGAGAAACTGAGGCAGTGAAAAGACCCCCTTGAACCCTTGATTTTTGCAATCACATCAGAAAGTTTTCAGACATGTCGCCCTGTAACAGGCATGAACTTCTTGAAGGGGAAGGGGACATCCTCAAGGGCGAGAGTGGGTCCTGTCAAAAGCAGACGGACCCTGTGCCTCTTCTGCACTCTAGTTTTATTGGAGTCCCTGGGAAATTTCCAGAGAGTCCTGCCCAGGTGCACTTTTGGACTTTTGACAGCAGGGTGACATCATACTTTCAAGTCTCCATGATCATGGCAACTCTATGTCACCTTGGCCCACGCTGAGCCATTCTAATTGGATCCTTATCCAAAGAATTATCCTTTCTTCCAAAATCTGGTCTGTGGAAAGAGTCACAAAGTCTGTCCCTGCATAGTCACTTAGGTTTCTCTTAGGGGGTTTCTTGCCTGCATTTCTCATGCAGATCACAGGTAGTTTGCTGAGGAATGTGACATCTCCTGTCCACTTGGGCCAGGCAGAGTTGCAGGTAAATTGCTGTTTGGAAAAGAATGCAAGTGCAGGTCAGCATGGTGGGCCCATTTTACAGGATTATTGTCTTAACCGTCTGTTCCCACCATTCTTGCGTGTGTCCCCTAAAAGACTAAGAGACACAGGTACAGAAAAAGCACAGCTTTTGCTGACAGTCTTTCAGGATGGAATATCTGGGTGAGCAGGCAAGTTGCAGTCAGCATTCTATCCTCTGGTTCACAAGGGTGCCCACTTCACACCCCAGTTCCTCTTTGGCAAAGTACTATGGGGTGCACCATCTTTCAGATCTTCACCTGGGTTTCACTGTGTCCCACTGGGCTGTTTAAAGAAGCTTGCTGCAGGGCACAGTGGCACATGCCTGAAATCCCAGTGGTTTGGGAGGTTAATGCAGGAAAACTGCAAGTTGGAAGCCAGCTTCTGCAGCTTAGGGAGGCCCTAAGCCACTTAGCCAGACCCTGTGTGAAAGTAAAAAAGAGCTGGAAGTTTGGCTCAGTGGTTAGGCAGCACTCAGTCAAATCCCTGGTATCAAAACCCCCACATATTTGTATATAAAGCAATACACCCTTAGTTGTCCCCAACTCCCTTTGTCCTTTTGTGCCAGGAAAGTTTTCTTGTATTGAGTGCATCTTGGACCTAGACACTTTTGACTTTACCTGAATTAACACTGTTTCTTTCTCTCTTGGTCAGGGTGACCCCTCCCCGACCTCCTGTGGGTCCAGGGTGGTTCAGGTGCACGGACTCGGGATCTGCCACATCCACAGTCTGGGGCTGTACACGTGACTCTCCATTTTGCTTTCCTTGCCCTCAGGTTGCCTTTCTTACATCTCAATTGTACATTTAATGCAAAATACTATATGCTCATACCCAGCCATGTTTGGTATTTTATTTGGAGTCAGGCTTTCATTGAGTTGCTTAGCACCTCATTTTTGCTGATGGCTAGATTCGAACTAGCAATCCTCATGTCTCGGCCTCCTGAGCCTCTGGGATTACAGGCATGAACAACTTGGTCTCACCCTCTGACTTGTCAACTTCTTCATTGGATTGATAGTAGGTTGGAGTCACCATCTGGAGTTATTCACTCAGGCCCATTACAGTTATGCTCACACCTACCTTCTTTGAATCACAATAAAAGGGATGCTCAGTGGCAAAGTGCCCCTGCCCACAATTCAATCTCTACCATGGGGTGTCGCGTCTATCCACCGGCAGGAATGACGACAACAAACAGGATTCTTCTTTAGCACGCTTTATTGGGAGCTTCCATTATGGTTCGTTGAGAGAAAGGACCCTGAGCCCGAAAAGACCACCCCTAATATACTAGAGCCGCGGCCTAAGTCTCATGTGATTGGACAAAAGCGCATAGCAACACAGCAGCAGCCAATAAGGCAAGGAATTCAGCACTGGCGCCCAGAGCCAGGAAGTACAGGTCAACTGGTTCTTACCAGTTTTTACTGGTTCTTAGAACACTCAGCACATTATCATATCAGCTCGCTCTGGAACTGGCTGACCACAAAGAACTGAGTCATTGTCCAAGAACTAAGCCACATCCACACAAGGCAGCACAGCAAAATGGCTCACCACAGTTCCCCCTTTTTTATTTTGTTTGAACCATTTAAAATTCACCCGATCTAGGAAGTGTCCTCATGATGACCCCTCCGATCAAGGGTGGCATTCAAAGGCCAAACGAGGAAGTCACCTTTCTGAGTGCAATGGGCAACATTTACCCTTCAGAGTGCAAAGGCTGTCTTCCTTAGACATGGAAGCCTTCCAAGGTGCAATGACAACAAGGTCACTTGGTGTGCAAAGGCCATCCACATCAAAACAGGGGTTTTAGGATTTTGCCAAGCTGGCAAGCCAAATTTCTGGGGAGGCCCCAGCTTCCAATGCAGCGAGTGCCTGAACCACCTTGACCCTATCACTTTGCTGCGTGCGCCGCATACGACAAATCATCCAAAGGCATAAGACAAGGCCAAAAAGAAGCATAATACCGAATAACCCAACCCCTACCCACTCTTTAAAGTAGGAAAATATAGAAGAGGCCCAGGAGGCAAAGTCTGCAACAGAAAGAGGCTCCACACGTGTTCCATTCAAGTTGGCAATCTGAGACAGCAATTCTTGAGTGAGCCGTTCTCCTTCTTTAGTCCAGTTTCCCTGTAAAAATCTAGACAATCTGTTACTTTGTTCCACAGAAGCAGTCATATTATAACGTAAAGGAGTAACACACAATTTGATTTCTTGTAAAGCAATACTAGCCACCATGGTTGGATAATGAGCTATAGTCTTATGAGCAGTAGAAGAATGATGAATCCAGAGCAGTGGCCCATCCTGCCACAAAACTCCAGTAGGAGCATTTTTTGATGGCAAAACTAATAGTTGAATGTGTTGGTTGGGCACTGCTCGGAGGAATTGTGTAGAGCGAAGAGCTTGCTCAACAAGGTGTAGAGCCTTTCGAGCCTCAGGCGTCAGCTCTCGCGGAGAGGAAAGCTGTGAATCACCTTCTAGCAAGGCAAAAAGAGGTTGTAATTCATGTGTAGATATTTTTAAATAAGGTCTTATCCAATATATATCTATAAGCAATTTTTGAAAATCATTAAGAGTTTGTAGGTGATCAGTACGTATAGTGATCTTTTGAGGTCTAACAACTTTAGAGTCTATTGTAGTTCCTAGAAAATGTCCAACAGCCCCCTGCTGGATTTTATCGGGTGGTACATGAAGGACAGCTCCTTCCAAATATTTAATCATAGAGGCAAAAGCTTCCTCTAATAGAGCATCATTAGGTGCTGCAAGCAAAATATCATCCATATAATGACATATTCTTAGGTTAGGAAATTTGTCTCTGATAGGTTGTATGGCAGTTCCCACAAAAAGTTGACACATAGTGGGACTATTTGTCATGCCCTGAGGTAAAACCTTCCATTGATACCTTTCATCAGGTTTTTTATGGTTAATATTAGGCAAAGTAAATGCAAACCTTTGACAATCTTGTTTGCATAAAGGAATAGAGAAGAAACAGTCTTTGATATCAATTATAATTATAGGCCATTTTGTCAAATTTGTCTTAGTAGAATTTCCAGTAATATTAAAAGAAAATCCCTTAAGGGGAGGGGATAATTGAAATCCCGGGGCAACTTGTTTTTCTGGAACCAGAGGACTCTGGCAAGGAGTAAACTCTGGCGGAAAGGAAAAATCAGGTGAGCACCGAGGCCCAGGTCTCATTTTGGTAGTATTTGGTGTCCCCTGATATGTTGGAACGGTTACATAACTAACCATAAGCAGGGTGGTAACAGGGACACACCCTCCGTCAGAGGAATTTCCTGAACCAGACTGTTGACCATTGATGACCTGTGAGAGGGCTGCCTGAAGCATACGGGCGACAAAATCTGAAAACGGCTCAGTAGGGCCTTGTATGATTTTTGTAAGATTCCCCGTTGTTTCACCTCTATTAGGGAGGGCCTTCCAGGCACGTAAGGCCAAGGTATTAATCTGTTGATATACTACTAATGGATAAACATTTTGATTTTGGGCCCACTGACCTGTCCCGGTCAGCATCTCCACATCCCAGGCTTGTTGACCATCAGCTGCATTCGCATGAGCCTGTTGTATAGCGGCATCCAAGTATAATGCCTTAAAATCAAGATATTGTCCCATGGAGAGACAAGCCTTTGCTAAATGATACCAATCCATTGGTGCCATAGCATTAAGATGTAAGCGTTCAAGCAATGCAATTGTAAAAGATGCTGTGACACCATTAGTCCTGACAGATTCAGCTATGTCTTTAACTAATTTATAAGGAATGGGCTCAAAATATCTCTGTCCCTGTGCATCCTCAAAAACAGGATATGCACCAACAGGATATGCACCCTCCTCTTCCAGCTTCCTCCAAGTACTGCGTTTTATGAAGCCACAAGCTCCGCCTGGAGCAGTGGGTGGAGACCCATTACATGGCAACCGTTGTTTGGCTACAGGATACGCTGGAGGTTTCGGAGGAAGAAGGGCGGCGGCCATTGCCGCGTCATAGCGGCCATGCTCATATTCAGCCGCCATTTTCTCCAAGCTTTGTTCTTCTTCTGGGGCAAGACCTTCTGACTCGCCTTCCGATTCAGACTCATCTGAATCAACTGTCTTTAATTTGCGGAAGGCAGATAAATCTGGATAAAGTTTCGGGCGTGCTCCTAATGTTGGAGTCACATCCTTTTGTTCCTTGAGTGCACTTTCACTTAACTTTGCATTAGATTCCCCTTTTTGTTTTGTTTCATGTCTTTCTTGCTTAGATTCCTCTGACTCTGACCCAGTATCCTGATGCTCCATCAAAATATCCTGTCCCCTTTTTAGTGGTTTCAGGAAAACAGACTGATATTGACCCATGATAGAGCACTATACTAAGCCAGAGCCACCGGATCAGGGGATTACTTACCGGCGCCACCGCTCCGCGTGTAAAGTTCTGAATCCTCCCAAAAAGTGTCGGGGGTCCCCTCGTAGCCGACAGATGACAATTCCTGGGTTTCGGCACCACTTGTCGCGTCTACCCGCCGGCAGGAATGACGACAACAAACAGGATTCTTCTTTAGCACGCTTTATTGGGAGCTTCCATTATGGTTCGTTGAGAGAAAGGACCCTGAGCCCGAAAAGACCACCCCTAATATACTAGAGCCGCGGCCTAAGTCTCATGTGATTGGACAAAAGCGCATAGCAACACAGCAGCAGCCAATAAGGCAAGGAATTCAGCACTGGCGCCCAGAGCCAGGAAGTACAGGTCAACTGGTTCTTACCAGTTTTTATTGGTTCTTAGAACACTTAGCACATTATCATATCGGCTCACTCTGGAACTGGCCGACCACAAAGAACTGAGTCATTGTCCAAGAACTAAGCCACACCCACACAAGGCAGCACAGCAAAATGGCTCACCACAATGGGGGACAATAAAGGCACCTGGAATTCAATTCTCAGCCCTGGGCAGCTATGTGTCCACTTTTCGACACCTGTGGAAATATGACTTTTTACCCAATAGCCCCCTTGGCCTTGGACAATATTGTTAGGTAGAATGAACTTGGGCCAGTGAGCAGGATGTGAAAGACTTCACAAAGCCCAACTTAAGAGTAGAGAATAAAGTTGTACTTAATTTCCAAGAGGGGGACAGACATGACAGGCAGTATTGGCCCCAAGTGGCAATTTTTTTATGGTTTATATGCAGAGTTAATGGGCCCAGTGAAGCAGGGATTTGGTTTCTTTCTGGTTGGACTATCAGTTGAAACCCAGGATGCTGAGAGTGCTGGGTCAGCTACTGGGGGTATGTTGCTTCCTAGGGCTTGTGGCTTTTCTTGAAAACCTTGACATGGAAAGAATACACTGGAGGGGGACTTCCTCCTGACAAAGTGAGGTCAGTCTTTGCAATAGAGTGACATGCATCCAGGGGGCAAGTGAGTGTGAGCTCACAGACAAGTTATAAGACCACAGATGCCTGAAGCTTAAATCCTACAGATAATACTAAATCTAGATACGATTTCCCCTATCCATACATGCCTATGATTACCCATTCTACAAAACCTCAAAGTCCTTGTCAGCATCTGAAGACAGGGTAAGGACAGGGTTTCCTTGTCTTCCTGGTGTAGCTGCACTGGTCAAAGTTTCTTTCCTGCTTTGAATCATAACCTTTTCTGTTTGGTTTTGGGTGAACACCTGACCAGACCTGTGCGGTTGACAGAGTCATGTCTCTGCAGAAGACTTCCTAACAGTCGAAGTAGAACATCGATACTAAGCCCAAAGCACCCATTTTATTTCCACAGCACATTGCTGCCCTAGAGGATCGCCTTCCTTCCTCCCCCACCCTTTCTGCTGGGGAGGGAGCCTTGGGCATCAGAGCCAACCCCAGTTGCTTCCTTTCATAGATCAGGAGCCTCCTCAAAGCAACAGAGGCCAGGAGGTGAGGAGAATTACTGAATAGTTTTCAAATTGTTTTCATTTTTAGATATTATATATGGGTCATATATATGATATCTTTAAAAAGTGTTTCAAAAATTTGGAGACCGTGTCTTTCTAAGTCACTTGAGGTCGCATCAGCTGGGGGAAAAATATATTTACATTTTACATATATATTATATATATAATATATTATATATAATATATATTATATATAATATTCTGATTAGATGTACTTGGTGTGAGAAATATATATATTTTATATATATATAAATATATATTTATATATGTAAAAATATATATTATATATATATAATATATATTTTAAGTATATAAAAATATGTATTTATATATATATATATATAAATATATATTTTATATATAAAATATATTACATAAAGTATATATTTTATATATAAAATATATTATATAAAGTATATATTTTATATATAGAATATATTATATAAAATACATATTTAATATATAAAATATATATTTTATATATAGAATATATTATATAAAATACATATTTTATATATAAATATATATTTTATATACATAGACTATATTATATAAAATACATATTTTATAGAAAAATATATAATATATTATATATATTTTATAAAATATATATTATATATATTTTATATATACAAAAATATATAAAATATATATTATATATAATATATAATAAAATATCGTTCTTTCTTTTTTAAGGTACTGGGGAATAAACCCAAAGGGGCTTGACCCTGTCCTCTGAGCTCCATCCCCACCCTTTTCATTTTATTTTAAGACAGGGTCTCACTGTTTGCAGATGCAGACCTGACCTTGGGCTCCTCCAGCCTCTGCCTCCTGGAGAAGCTGTGCTTTGTTTTTGTGTTGAGGTTAAACCCAGGGCCTCGCCATGCTCGGAAAGCACTCTATGGCTGAAGCCTAGCTCAGCGGCAGGTGTCACCTCTGTCGCAGAGGCTAAGCCAAGGCTTCCCACCTGGATTCATTCCCAGCACAGCTGGGAAGCTCCTCCTGAAAGGGCTGGGGCCAAGAATCTGTCACTCTACCCAATTTCAGCCAGTGATTGGCTGATATTAGCCGTCAGTCACGATTCAGAGGCGGGCCTGGAGGCCATCCATCCGGGTCGCTGGGGGGAACTGTCCAATCAGTGCGCAGAGGGAGGGGAAGGGTGGGCTTCCGAAACTTTGGCGGGTTTTCTTCCTCACTGACAGGGCTACTCCTGCTCCTGGCCCCGTATTCTCTGCTCCAGGGACCCAGGTGACTGCGCTGCCCGTGTTCCCGGGGATCTCGCGTGCACGGAGGTTCCTCCAGAGGACGCCAGGTTACCAGAGAAGCCAAAAATGGTGAGTTCGCTGAAGGTAGGCGGTCAGCACCTGCCTTGGGGCCCGGTGCGCGGGTGAGGTGCTGAGTGGCGCGTGGAGTTGCCGCTGTCGGGTATCCCTGGGCCCTATCCCCTGGTTCCCTGGGTTTGGAAGGGAGGCTCAGGTCCCAGGTTTCCCCTTTGATCCCTACCGGTGGCCCGCACTCACTTTTCCCAACGTGTAGGAAGCAGGACCATAAATGCACCTTCCTTTTTTCAGTGGAGCTCCACCCAGTGGAGGTCCTCCAAATTGCAGGCGCCTCCTGCCTTCAAAAAGGCCACCTTCCCTCCACCTCACAGCTCAGCCAGACATTCCTTCTTCCCACTCATTTCAAATAGACACCGTCTGCTATTTGTCATTATCGCTTAGTGAAATATTGGAAAGAATCGATCAATCTCCCTTCCCCCCTCCCTTCTCCCCTCCCTTCCTCCCTTCCCCTTGTGTTGGAATCTGGGCTGGCCTCCAATTTGTGATCCTCCTGCTTCAGCCTCCCGCTTAACTGGGGTTACAGGCCTGTGCCAATGTCCCTGGCAAGAAGAACACTTTTGAAAGCATTTTTTTTTCTATTTGTGAATATTATCCTTGAGGGGAAAGAATGATCACTTAACACTTCCTTGTGTTTGGTCAAAATAACTGCTTTAAAGGGAATAAGGGGGTTGTTTATAGATCCCAGGGATATGGAATTCTGGGCTACATCAATAGAGTATAAGTTCTACATTTTCTGAGAGTCCATGATGTAGAGTCACACCAGTCCTGTAGTTAGGTAAGCACACAGGGTAATAATGATGTAGGGATGAAGGAGGCAAGGCACTGAAGGTAGCTGGAAACAGTTTTATCTGGCTGCAGCCCATCTCAGAGGGCACTGTTTTGCTGTAATCAATCCATCCATCCCCTGAACCCCGAGTTCAGGTGGTTTCAGAATTTTATACCCAGCATGTAAGGGGAGGGGCTCAGAAGTTCACATTGTAATACCGGGACCCCCAAATAACTCTCAGACCACACAGTCTCATTCCAGTTAAGCCTTTATTGCTGGCCAGTGTCAGATACTCTGCTCTTGAAAGAATGAGATGGTCAGAGTGGTGCCCCTGCCTTCAGTTGGCTCCTTTTTTAAGCACAAAAACCACAAAAGGGAACTTTGGGGGTTCAGGCACATAAGCAAGCCTGAAAGTTGTGGTCAGTTAGTCTCCAGTTGGCCCCATAGATCATTCTGTGTTCTTGGGGAATTTTTATGAACAAAAGAATCCAAACTGCCCCAGTCATGAGCTTTTTGAGTGTCATGGCTGAGTTCACAAAATGGAGTCACCATAGTCAATTTGTCACATCACACACATAAAATCAGGTTTTTCTTTCTCTGTTCTGGCCAAGTTAACCCTTCAAGGAGAGCACCTGAGGAGGGGAGAGCTTCTTCTCCCCTTTCTTTCCTCCCCCACCAGCTGTTACCATGGAGCCCAGTAGGTGACTTGTCTGTGAATCCCAGCTCAAGGCCAGAGGCCTTGTTTGCACATTTCTACAAACTACTATAGTGGATACAAGTGTGTAAAAAACTAGTAAGGGAAAGTCCAGCACCTGGAGTGCTGATTTCTTTTTTTTTTTTTTTTAATTTTTGTTTTAGAGAGAGAGAGAGATTTTTTTTATATTTATTTTTTAATTCTCGGCAGACACAACATCTTTGTTTGTATGTGGTGCTGAGGATCAAACCCGGGCCGCACGCATGCCAGGAGAGCGCGCTACTGCTTGAGCCACATCCCCAGCCCAGGAGTGCTGATTTCTTCCAGACTAGCAGCCCAGTAAAATAGGGCAACACAAAAATAGGAAGTTTATCTACACTGAACTTTTTTGTGGACACTCTTTTGTTGACAGTCCTAAAATTAGCCATGGTGAAGATTTCTGGAGAAACCCAGTTACAATTTTCTGTGAAAAAAGGGGATGCCACTACCATAATGTCTGATTCATTGACTGTCCTTCATCCCTAGCTTTTTTCAGTATGATTTTCAGAAAGGATCTGGCTATGGTGCCCAGCGTGGCCTGAAAGTTGTGATCCTCCTGCCTCAGCTTCCCAATCTGTTGGGTTTAAAGGCATCAACAACCCCAGCTACAGAAAATAGTTCATTTTAACCCAAATATTAATTATCATACTAAGAAACATGGATTCAAGTTACCCTGAATGATGTGTGTGACCCTGCTTGGAAGAGATTACATCACTTCTTTCTTCTTTCCTTCTTTCCTTCCTTCCTTCCTTCCTTCCTTCCTTCCTTTCTTTCTTTCTTTCTTTCTTTATTTCTTAAATATACCAGGGATTGAACCCAGGGTCACGTAAACACTGATCCACATTCCAAGTCCTTTTTATATTGTATTTTCAGACATCATGTCACTAAGTTCATGATGGTCTCACTAAGTTGCTGAGTCTGGCTTTGAATTTAGCAATCCTCTCATCTTAACCTCTCAAGCTGCTGGGATTACAGTTGTGTGCCACTGTGCCTGGCCTCCATGAACTTTTATAAAAGAAACTGTGTATCACTGCATTGGTAGGAACATCAGATTGGTGGGGTACAGAAAAAAAAATAAAAAAAAAATTTCTTCTGTATGTCTGTTATTGCATTCTGAGCTTTGATGGATTTTGGAGACATCTGGTCCGATTAGTGATATATTCTGAGAAGTTTTGAGATTGTGGTCTGATACAGAAATTAAGATGATTGACTATTAAAGGGCTTAAGATAGCCCAAGATAATGTTTGCTCTCCATACAGAACCCTGCCTTTCCACCCTCATGGTAGTCTAGTTAGCCAAAGTCAAGTACTCTGAAGGTTCTTTGATGTAGATGCAACTGTATAGAGAACTTGAGTTCACAGCTGTAAAAATCTTGTGCTTTTTCTTTTATCTTTTTTAGATGTAGACACCATATCAAATTTCTTGGACAGAGGTTCCCTTTGGACACCTCACAGAGTCCCATGTCCTCAGCCACTGTCCTCTCCTGGTGCTGCCACAAATTGCCCACAGCTGCCCTGTGCCTTGCAGGGTGAACAGAATTTCAGGCCCTGGGTCAGCTGCTCCCAGAGGACAGCCTGAGGTGTGGGGTACAGCCTCTCAGGGAAGCTGCTAGGGGCCGTGGGCTGAGGAATCTCCTGGAAAATGCCTCATCTAAACAGCTACTTCCTTGGGACCTAGTTTTCCCGAAGCTCTGTTCCCATTTCTTGGAGACAGGTGGACAGTCAGCCTGTGGATGCTGGTGCTGAGGGGCCAGGTGAGCAGTGACTCCTGCCCTTTTAGTCTCTCACAGTGTGAAGGAGCAAAACCTCTCCCAGAATATAAAAACCACCCACCCCAGTGCAGAGCTGTGCAAACCTGAAAAGCCTTATAGACTGGAGTCATGGTCCAGGTGCCTGGGAGGGTGATCCTGGATGCTTTCCATGAGCAAGACCAGGAGGAAGCATGTCCCAGCTGTCAGGGACCTACCCTGCCCCTTGAGCCTGACACATCTGTGCTCCCTCAGCACCAAAGCTTTCTGTGTATCACTTTGAAATGATGTGCTCACTTATCTGAGGCCCAGGTTTATTTATTCAGAGCCATTTATTGGTAAAGAGGCAAGAGAGAGGCGGATTAAAATCCACCTTTTTTTTGGTTGTTGTTGTTAAAAATCCCTGCTTACAGCCAGGTACAGTGGTGCACACCTGTGATCCTTCCTGCTCCAGAGGCTGAGACAGGAGTGTTGCAAATTTGAGGACAGCCTTAGCAACTTAGCGAGGCCTTATGCAACCTTGTGAGACTGCGTCTCAAAATAAAATATAAAAATGACTGGGGATGGGGCTCAGTAGTAATATCTCTGGGTTTAATCTCGGGGGCATCAAACAAAAAAGAAATAAAGAAAAAGAAAACATCTAATTGCCTAATTTACCTTTTGCTACCCCTGAGCATGTGTAGAAAGTTTGTAAGATTCAGATTTGTCTTTTCAGTGGTTTCAAATTGAAATCCAACCCTCGATTCCAAAATACCACATAAGATACAGAGAAACTCTGTCTTGCATTATTGCTGCAGAATTTGAGTCCAATTTTACAAAAATAGTGGTGGATAAATTTATGAATGTGATTTCATGAAACTTGTATCTGTCCTTCACAAGGTGATGAATTTGACAGAGGACGACAGTTTTTCACCATTGTTGTCTGAATTTGGCAGGTTCATGCTAACTGTGTGGTTTTTTGTTATCAGGAATGGAACACAGAGGTGCTTAACCACCAGCCCCTTTTACTTTCTTTGTTTTGAGACAGAGTCTTGCTACATCTTCTAGGGCCTCAGACTCCTGAACCGCTGGGGTTACAGGTATGCACCATCGCACCTGTCTCATTGTAAATTTTAAGGACAATTTTGGAAATACCTTGAATACCCAACTGTAATCATTTAATCACTGAATATCAGTGAAAGAGTAAATGACACCTGTTTTCTGCAAAAGAGAGATCCATGTGTCTAAATAAGGGTGCTGATCCCCTCACCATGTCACCTAATTCCTGTTCCCTCCCAACTGCCTCCTCATAGGGCCACCACTTTGGGAGCTAGCCTTTTATCTTATGAAACTTGGGAGTAACATAAATGCTCTCTCTATTCTCTCTGTCTTGTACAACATTTTGGCTGGTCTTAGATACAGTTTACTTTTCCAATTTTTTGAAGAGTATTTTTTGTTGTGGCTGTAGTTGGACACAATATCTATTTATTTATTTTTATGTGGTGCGGAGGATCAAACCTAGGGCCTCTCATGTGCTAGGCAAGTACTCTACTGCTGAGCCAGAATCCCAACCCAACTATTTCCATTTTTAGATGTAGTTTTTCTTAAGTTTACCTCCAAAATACAGTAAACCATGCCCTAAAAATTTCACAGAATTTACTGAAACACTCAGTGTTTTTTCAGAGAGTTTAGATCATGGGAACATTCAATCTTCTTTGTGAGAAAGTGTGGTGTCTTTCCACTGATTTTGTTGTGTTTTTATGCCTCTAATTGTGTACCTTTTGTATTATAATCATTTTTATCTCTTATTACATGTATTTTACCAAGCACCACTCTCCAGCCCAAGAGAATTAGTATTGTAGACTGTTGTTTATTTATTTGCTTACTTATTGAGTGCTGGGAATTGATGCCATGGACTTGCTCATGCTTAGTTATCTCCCAGAAATGAATTTCAATTTCTGAGCAACGTTCTGGAGGTGGGCAGGTGTTTTACTGGGGAATAAACCTACAGGCACTTGACCACTGAGCACATCCTCAGCCCTTCTTATTTATTTATTTTATTTCTTTTTTTTTTAATTTTGTATAGTTGTAGATGGATAGAATACCTTTATTTTATTTATTTTTCTGTGATGCTGAGGATCATACCCAGTGCCTCACACATGTTAGCAAGTGGTGTGCCACTCAGCTACAGTCCCAGACCCCCTTTTTATTTTTAATGAAGACCAGTCTCACTAAATTTCTGAGTGTCTTGCTATGTTGCTGAGACAGGCCTCAAACTTTTGCCATTTCCCTGCCTTGACCTCCCTAGTGGCTGAAATTACAGGTGCACACCACTACACCAGCAGTTGGAATGAGTTTTGAAAACTTACCCAATTTCTTTCCAGATGAAAATAGTATTGAAAATCAGTTTTCTTGCTTTTGTTCATACTTTTGAAATTTGTAACTATGACTCTTCCTCTTTGCTTTATTTTTTGCATTATTATGAAAAAGTTATTTAGCATATCATATTGTTTCTTATGTATACATTTTTAAAACTTCATGGCTTGGTAGTTTATTTACTTCTTTATTAGATAAACTTTGTTTTTATGAGCAATTTTAGGCTTACATAGTTTTAGTCAGTGTTCTCTAGAGGAAAAGTATCAAGAGGAAGTATGATTATCAAAGGGGATTCATTAGATTGGCCTACTTGACCCGAAGGTGGATGTCCACAGTGGCCATCTGCAGGCTGGAGAGCTTGAGAAGTAGTAGCTGCAGAGTCCCAGAGGCTGAAGCCTCAGAACAAGGGGGATCAATGGTGCTGCCCTAGTCCAGACCAAAGACTCTGGAAACTCACTAGAGAATCACTGGCAGAGTCCACTTTGGGAGAGTGAAGAATTTTGTTCCACCCAAGACACCGTCCTATTGGATGGTGCTGCCTAGCTTAAAGAGGTTCTCCAGTTTGGCTCACTATCCCATATGCCCATCATTTGTAGACACACCCTCACATACAGAAGCTCATTAATCATCGGCATCCTTTAATCCAATCAAGGTGACAATTAAATGTGCCATTACTCATAGTATCAAATATGCCTTCTCTCCAGCTGATAGTCTCCACTGTTTTCAACATATTGCATTGGTGTAGGGTGTTTGTTAGTTACTAAACCAGTGTTGAACATTTGATAAAGAGAATGGATGAAGCAACATTTAGGATAAGCCAAAGTTCATCCTTTACTTTAGGGTTCCTCTTCCTTCTGATGTGATTGTGTGTGTCACATCATATACAAGATAATGTCATACAGAAGAGTTTCACTGCTCTGGGAATCCAATGTTCCACCTGTTCATCACTCCTCCTCATTCCTTCCTCCCTCTCTGCTCCCTAAGTCCCTGGCACCCATCAGTTCTGCTATTGCATCTATAATGTTGTCTTTTTCAGAATGTTCTTGACTTGGAATCTTGTTGCACTTGGCCATTTCAAACTGGCTTCTCTCACTTACCAGTCTGCCTTTAAGGGTGCTGTCTTTCCAGGCTGCAGAGCTCATTTTCTGAGTGATGCTCTTTGGTGTGGTTTAACTTCAGCTTGTCCATTCAGTATTGAAAGGTGCATCTTCCTTGCATCTAGCTTTGGGCAGTTCTGGATATGGCTGCTGTAGTCACTGCAGTGAGGGTTCCTGTGCCCATAATTTTCACATCATTTGCGTAGACACCTGGAGTGTGATGACTTAATTGTACAGTTTTTTGCATTTATGATTAAATTTTGCATTTATGATTATGAGCATCATTCATAGTCGTCTTTTCTATTTAATACTTTTCTTCATCTATTTAATTTGGATAATATGGTAACTTATGCCTCAGGAAGACTTAGGAGGTGTTAACTCAGCTTTTATGTTTTGGAAAAAACGTAGAAAACTGGTGGCAGTTCTTATGTGTCTCATGGAAGCCTGTTTGAGATGTCAGAGCCTTGCCTTGCCTTTTTAGGAAGTAATTAGTTATTGAGTCTGTTTTTCTCAGCAGCCATGGGCTCATCTGTTTTGTGTATTTCCCCTTGTGTGTAAGTTGTAGGAGATTGTCTCTCTCAAAGAAATGGTCCAGTTTCTGTAAGTTGTCTAATTTGTGTCAAGCACATTTATGATAATCTGAAGTCCCAATGCATTGTTGACGATGACACTTTTAAATCTGTTAGTAGGTTTTCAGTCCTCGTTGTTTTTTTCTTTAATAATATTGTATATTTTACACTTTTTATTTCTTTCTTTTTATGTGGCAGTGAGGATTGAACCCAGTTTCTCCCAAGCACTAGGCAAGCACTCTTCCACTGAGCCACAACCCCAGTCCCTGTCCTCTGTATTCTTAACCTTTTGTCAGTTAATCAGTGATGCTGATGTTCATGAAGAACTTGATTTTGCAGACTGCGGATTTCCTGATTGTGGTTTCATCAACACTTTCTCTGTTACCTACTGTTGAGAGCCACAGCCGAAGGGGCCCCAGCAAACTTTCAGACTGCCAGCTGATGATTGGCTCACAGCGGCCCCAGCAACTTCTAGCTGATTGGCTCCTCTGCGGTGATGCTCATTGGGCTGTTTCCCTGCCCTTTCAGACTACGGAGCTGCTCATTGGGGGACTTTTTTGGCTCCACCCACATGACCCAGCCAATCGGCCTCAAGAGCAGGAGGAGTGGGGGAGGTTGAGAGGCTTGTGGGAAGCTGGTGGTGGCAGTTGGGCTCTGAAGCTTTTTCCTGAGGAGCTTTTTTGTTTGGCATGTGTGGTTCTAGAAATGAAGTTTGTTTCCTTTGACAAGTGGCTTCTGAATTGTGCCCAGACAGACTTTGGCAACCTACCTGTGGTTAATTTAGGTTTACCTTGCTCTTCTTTCTCTGGTTTTCTGAAGCGGCAGTTTCATTGGTTGCTTTTAGCTCTTCTTTTCTGAAATGTGTGTTGGATGACTTAGATACCCATTCAGCACCACCTCTGGTGTTCTCTATGAATTTCCTATGATGGACTTTTACATTTTTTTCTTTCAAAATGGTCACCTTTTCTCTTGAGTCACCTCTTTGTCCTGTGTCTGTTCAGAGCCCTGTGTTTCATGTCCCCTTCCCTGGAGGCTGTTCAGTTTCTTCTGATCTGATTTCTGCTTTAGCTCTCATGTTCTTTGAGCATACATGGGATTTCACTGGTGGTGCACTTGTAGGGGTGTGGTTTATGTCCTGTGGAGTGTTGCTGTGACCCTGAGACCTCAGTGTGCTTCCCATTTGGTTGAAGGTCCATGAAGCCCTCCTGTCTGCATCATTGTCCTGACAGAGTTGGGCTGATGTCTCTGAGTGTAATTGTGGATTCTTCATTGTTTGGGATGGTTCTGTATGGTTTCAGTCCTTGAGTATGCTTCTGTGTAAGTGGCAGGGACATTTTCTTTGTCTGTTCCATCACTGTGCAGACATCATAGCATGCTTACAGATGTGAATGGTGGCCTCTTTCACACGCAGACTGTGTGGGATAGTTCAGAATTCTGGGCTACAAACTTGTTGCTTTACCACACTCTGGAAAAGCATCTGCCTTAGGTTTGTTTGCACCACCATTGCTACAGGCACGATGAATCTCTTTCACAACAGACAATCATTGCATATGTGGCCCAACCTTGATCAAAATGTCCTTGAACAGAACATTGGTATGTGTCTCATGACTGTATATTATGGTAGTGAACCAGCTGCTGATAAGAAGAGTTTGACAATCATTGGACATTCATTGTTGCTGTGAGACTTAGAAAAGTAGTGCCTGCTGTTTATTCAGAAGATTGTTTTCAGAGTTATAAAACTTTGTAAGGCTGTTGTTTGGAGATGGTGACATTTTTGTTTTTTCTTTCTTTCTTTCTTTCTTTTTTTTTTAAAGAGAGAAAGAGAGAAGAGAATTTTTTTTAATATTCATTTTTTAGTATTCGGCAGACACAATATCTTTGTTTGTATGTGGTGCTGAGGATCGAACCCGGGCTGCACGCATGCCAGGTGAGCACGCTATCGCTTGAGCCCCATCTCCAGCCCATGGTGACATTTTTAGGTCATTGAGTTCTTTCTTTCTTTTTTCTTTCATTTTTTTATTGGTTGTTCAAAACCTTGCAAAGCTCTTGACATATCGTATTTCATACATTAGATTCAAGTGGGTTATGAACTCCCATTTTTATCCCAATTACAGATTGCAGAATCACATCGGTTACACATCCACATTTTTACATGATGCCATATTAGTGACTGCTGTATTCTGCTACCTTTCCTATCCTCTACTATTCCCCCCTCCCATCCTTTCCCATCTTCTCTCTCTACCCCATCTACTACAATTCATTTCTCTTCTTGTTTTTTTTTTTTCCCATTCCACTCACAACCTCTTATATGTAATTTTGTATAACAATTGGGGGCTCCTTCCATTTCCATGCAGTTTCCCTTTTCTCTCCCTTTCCCTCCTTCCTCATGTCTCTGTTTAATGTTAGTCTTTTCCTCCTGCTCTTCCTCCTTGCTCTGTTCTTAGTTACTCTCTTTATGTCTCTTTATATCAAAGAAGACATTTGGCATTTGTTTTTTAGGGATTGGCTAGCTTCACTTAGCATAATCTGCTCTAATGCCATCCATTTCCCTGCAAATTCCATGATTTTGTCATTTTTTAGTGCTGCGTAATACTCCATTGTGTATAAATGCCACATTTTTTTTATCCATTCATCTATTGAAGGGCATCTGGGTTGGTTCCAAAGTCTAGCTATTGTGAATTGTGCTGCTATGAACATCGATGTGGCAGTATCCCTGTAGTACGCTCTTTTAAGGTCTTCAGGGAATAGTCCGAGAAGGGCAATAGCAGGGTCAAATGGTGGTTCTATTCCCAGCTTTCCCAGGAATCTCCATACAGCTTTCCAAATTGGGTGCACCAATTTGCAGTCCCACCAGCAATGTATAAGAGTACCCCTTTCCCCACATCCTTGCCAGCACTTATTGTTGTTTGACTTCATAATGGCTGCCAATCTTACTGGAGTGAGATGGTATCTTAGGGTGGTTTTGATTTGCATTTCTCTGACTGCTAGAGATGGTGAGCATTTTTTCATGTACTTGTTGATTGATTGTATATCCTCCTCTGAGAAGTGTCTGTTCAGGTCTTTGACCCATTTGTTGATTGGGTTATTTTTTTTTAAGAGATGAGAGAGAGAGAGAGAGAGAGAGAGAGAGAGAGAGAGAGAGAGAGAGAGAGAGAGAGAAGAGTTTTAATATTTATTTATTTTAGTTCTCGGCGGTCACAACATTTTTGTTTTGTATGTGGTGCTGAGGATCGAACCCGGGCCACACGCATGTCAGGCGAGCGTGCTACCACTTGAGTCACATTCCCAGCCCTTATTTGTTTTATTATTGTTAATTTTTTTGCGTTTCCCAGCACCATTTGTTGAAGATGCTATCCTTCCTCCATTGCATGCTTTTAGCCCCTTTATCAAATATAAGATAGTTGTAATTTTGTGGACTGGTCTCTGTGTCCTCTATTCTGTACCATTCATCCACCCGCCTTTTTTGGTACCAGTACCATGCTGGTTTTGTTACTATTGCTCTGTAGTATAGTTCGAACTCTGGTATTGCTATATTGCCTGACTCACACTTCCTGTTTAGAATTGCTTTTGCTATTCTGGGTCTTTTGTTTTTCCATATGAATTTCATAATTGCTTTATCTATTTCTACAAGAAATGCCCTTGGGATTTTGATTTGCATTGCATTGAACCTATAGAGAACTTTGGGTAATATTTTCATGTTGATGATGTTAGTTCTTCATATTCATGAACAGGGTATATTTTTCCATCTTCTAAGGTCTTCTTCTATTTCTCTCTTTAGAGTTCTGTAGTATTCATTGTATAAATCTTTCACCTCTTTTGTTAGGTTGATTCCCAAGTATTTTATTTTATTTTTTTGAGGATATTGTGAATGGGGTGGTTGTCCTCATTTACATTTCAGAAGATTTGGCGCTGATATACAGGAATGCCTTTGATTTATGCGTGTTGATTTTATATCTTGCCACTTTGCTGAATTCATTTATTAACTCTAGTAGTTTCTCTGTAGACCCTGTTGGGTCTGTTAGATATATTATCATATCATCCACAAATAGTGATAATTTAAGTTCTTCTTTTCCTATTTTTATGCCTTTAATTTCTTTCGTCTAATTGCTCTGGCCAGTGTTTTGAGAACTATATTGAATAGAAGTGGTGATAGAGGGCATCCCTGTCTTGTTCCAGATTTTAGAGGAAATGCCTTCGGTTTTTCTCCATTCAGAATAATGCTAGCCTGAGGTTTAGCATATATAGCTTTTACGATGTTGAGGTAAGATCCTGTTATTCCTAGTTTTTCTAGTATTTTGAACATAAAGGGTTGTTGTACTTTGTCGAATGCTTTTTCTGCATCTATCGATGATCATGTGGTTCTTTAAGTCTATTGATGTGGTGAATGACATTTATTGATTTCCGTATATTTACCCAGCCTTGCATCCCAGGGATGAATCCTACTTGATCATGGTGCACAATTTTTTTGATATGCTTTTGTATTCAATTTGCCAGGATTTTATTGAGGATTTTTGCATCTATGTTCATTAGAGATATTGGTCTGTAGTTTTTTTTCTTTGAAGTATCTTTGTCTGGTTTCGGTATCAGGGTGATGTTGGTCTCATACAATGAATTTGGAAGATCTCCTTCTTTTTCTGTTTCTTCAAATAACTTGAAAAGTATTGGTATTAATTCTTCTTTGAAGGTTTTGTAAAACTCTGCTGTATATCCATCTGTTCCAGGGCTTTTCTTGGTTGGTAGTCTTTTGATGGCTTCTTCTATTTCCTCCTTTGTCATTGGTCTTTTTAAATTGTGTGTATCTTCCTGACTCAATCTGGGCAAGTCATATGACTTAAGAAATTTATTGATATCTTCACTATCTTCTATTTTATTGGAATATAGGGTTTCAAAATAATTTCTAATTATCTTCTGTATTTCTGTAGTATCTTTTGTGATATTGCCTTTTTCATCCCATATGTTGGTAATTTGAGTTCTCTCTCGTCTTCCCTTTGTTAGCATGGCTAAGGGTCTGTCAATTTTATTTATTTTTTCGAAGAACCAACTTTTAGTTTTATCAATTTTTTCAATGTTTTTTTTGTTTCAATTTCATTGATTTCCATTCTGATTTTAATTATTTCTTGTCTTCTGCTACATTTGCTGTTGTTTTGCTCTTCTTTTTCTAGGGTTTTGAGATGAAGTGTGACTTCATTTATCTGTTGTTTTTTTTCTTTTTTTGAGGAATGTCCTCCAGGCAATGAATTTCCCTCTTAAAACTGCTTTCATTGTGTCCCATAGATTCCGGTATGTTGTGTCTGTATTTTCATTTATCTATAAGAATTTTTTTTTATTTCCTCCTTTATGTCTTCTGTAACCCATTGATCATTCAGTAACATATTGTTCATTTTCCAGGTGATGCAGGATTTTTCCTTCCTTCTTTTATCATTGATTTCCAGTTTCATTCCATTATGATCAGATAAGGTGCATGGTATTATCTCCACCCTTTTATATTTACTAAGAGTTGCCCTATGGCATAATATATGGTCTACCTTTGAGAAGGATCCATGTGCTACTGAGAAGAACGTGTATCCATTTGATAATGGTTGATATAGTCTATATATTTTGGTTAAGTCTAGGTTATTAATTGTGTTATTGAGTTCTATAGTTTCTCTATTCAGCTTTTGTCTGGTGGATCTGTCCAATGGAGAGAGCGGTGCATTGAAGTCACCGATAATTATTGTGTTGTGGTCTATTTGACTCTTGAACTTGAGGAGAGCTTGTTTTATGAATGTTGCAGCACCATTGTTTGGTGCATACATATTGATAATTGTTATGTCTTGTTGGTGGATGGTTCCTTTTAACAGTATATATATAGTGGCCTTCTTTATCCCTTTTGATTAAGTTAGGTTTGAAGTTGATTTTATTCGATATGAGTATGGCCACTCCTGCTTGCTTCCAAGGACCATGTGAGTGGTATGATTTTTCCCAGCCTTTCTTTTTCAACCTCTGTATGTCTTTTCCTATCATATGAGTCTCCTGAAGGCAGCATATTGTTGGATTTATTTTTTTTTAAATCCAGTGTACTAGCCTTTGTCTCTTGATTGGCGAATTTAAGCCATTAACGTTTAAGGTTACTATTGATATATTGTTTGTACTTCCAGACATGCTTATTTATTTATTTATTTATTTTAATATGGCTCGTTTTTCCTTTTTGGTTATATTTTTTGTCCTTCTCTTTACTGGGTTACCTCCCAATGTTAGTTTTGGGTGCTGTTTTGCTCAGAATGCCTTGCAGTGCTGGTTTTCTGGCTGTGAATTCTTTTAAGTTTTGTTTATCATGAAATATTTTAATTTCATTGTCAAATCTGAAGCTTAATTTTGCTGGATACAGTATTCTTGGTTGGAATCCATTATTTTTCAGCGTTTGAAATATGTTGTTCCAGGATCTTCTTGCTTTCTTCATCTGTGATCAAAAATCAACTGTTAACCTAATTGGTTTACCCCTGAATGTAATCTGCCTTCTTTCTCTTGTAGCTTTTAATATTGTCTTTTTGTTCTGTATGTTGGATATCTTCATAATTATGTTTCTTGGAGTTGGTCTATTAGGGTTTTGTATGTTTGGAGTCCTGTAGGCTTCCAGGATTTGGCAATCCATTCCATCTTTCATATCTGGGAAGTTTTCTAGGATTCTTTTATTCAATAGGTTGTTCATTCCTTTGGTTTGAATCTCTATACCTTCTTCTATCCCGATGACTCTCAAGTTTTTTTTGTTTCTTTTTAATAACATCCCATATTTCTTGGATAGATTGCTGGTGACTTTTTAGCATCCTTTCTGTGTTGACTATATTCTTCTCAAGTTGATACACTTTGTCTTCATTATCTGATGCTCTGACTTCTATTTGATCTAGTCTATTTGTAATATTCTCATTTGAGTTTTTAATTTGGTTTATGGTTTCCTCCATTTCTAGGATTACTGTTTTTTTTTTTTTAAATCTCTATCTCCTGGTATAGGTCATTCTTTGCCATTTGAATTTGCCTATTTAATTCATTTTCAAAGTATACTTTCATTGTTTGTACTTGCTGCCTAAAGTCTTCTCTAAGATTCCATTCCATGTGAGTTACGTGTACCTTGAGTTCTTTCTCTGTCCATTTTTCTGAAGCCTCTAGGTTCTCCTGTGAATTTAAGCTTTCCTGCATTGTTTGTAATCCTTTTTTCCCTTGTTTTTTCATGGTGCTCATGTTGCTTTCCAACTCTGTTTGACTGCTGTGTTTCTGTTTTCTTCTTTAAATTTGTTTTGGTTTTCATAGTTCCAATATCTCTCCTTTGTGTTGGGAGACAATGTTTAGCGATGTTGTGTTTAATTGTGCTTTATGGTAAATTCATTAGTTTCATTAGAGGCCTACAGAATTTGATGGCATGTATAGAATTGAGGTTTGAACTTAGGATTTTATGATGAGGTGGGGCGCTTTGATGGTATGGAGGTTAGTATATGTTAGCTTCTTTGGGGGGTTGCTCAAATGCAGGCGGATATTAACAAGGAATAGACAGGAGTACTTGGGGGTAGTTAAGGGCTTAGTCGGACTATGGACTGATTCGTAGTATTCATCTATTTGCATTTAGTAAGTTGTACATAATCTGGGTGGTCGTGCTTAAGAGGAAAAATGGGGAAAAAGTGAGGAAGCAAACCAAGAAAGAGGGAGAGAGGAAAGAAAGAAAAAAGAATAGAAAAGAAAAGGAAATGATAATAAAAAAATAATAAAACGCAGTAAAATAGAAATTACATTTAAAAAAATAATAGTACAATTGTAGAAAAGAAAAAAATAAAATTAAAAAAAAATTAAAAGAAAAAAAGACACTGTTAGGCTTCTATTTTCTTCGCTTCCAGCAGGTGGTGCTGTGCCTTCCGGGCCAAGATTTTGTCCTCCAGCTATAGGAAACAGTCCGTATTAGGCTGCTCCCTCCTCCCCCCACTGGTGTCTCTCAAAACCTGTTAGCTTAGGTTAATTCCTGGTTTCTAGTCCCCTGGCTTCTCCTGTCAGCCAGGTCTACCCCCGTGTGGTACCTCTCGGCAGTTGAAACTACACTCTGGGCCTGCAGTTTCCTGGATGTGGAGTGCGGCTTTTGGGAACCGGCACCTTATTGTTTTGATTTTCTCCGCTAGCCCCTCCTCCTAGAGCTGGCGAAACAGGTTTTGTTTTCGCCGCTGGTGGGAGGGAGGAGTTGGGGGTCAGGTGCCTTTGCCTTTCCCCCACACCTCTACTCACATTCCCTCTGTTAATCACACCCCCGGAAAGCCAGGGAGAGATTTTATGTGATTTCCCTGTTGTATAGAAAATGGTTTTAATGTCACAGATCTGTTCTATCACTGAATGAGATGTGATCAGTCGAAAACTGGCGATGGTGATGTCATCTCTCCAAGATGGTGGCCGCTGGCTTCCTTGGTGGTCTTACTGGTGTGGAGGAGAGGATTGGACCGCTTCCTTCCCCTGTCTCAAACCCAGAATTCAGCACTGAGCACAGTGAGGGCACAGCCAGAAGGCACCCACAGAATCAGCAGCGCCGTATCTCTGCGTTTCTAGCTCGCCGTTTCCCGGCGAGTGTCGCAGTCTAGCAGTGGGGCAAGTCACTGAATAAGCAGCTTGAATCTCTGTGCGGACAAATCCCTCGCGGTTGAGCCCCAGTAACCGATCCTCGGGTGATGGAAATCCTTCCTCTAGGTTTTGGTGCACCCCAATTTTGCTGGAAATTCCTAACAAGATAGCTTTTGGCCGTTCTAACTTCTCATTCACCCGCACAGTGACACGGTACACGGGGGTGATGCACTCCATCCGCCGCCATCTTCCAAGTCCTCATTGAGTTATTTCTAAGACACGTGCCATCATTCCACTTACCCCATTCTGCTTTGACTGTAACCACAAGAAACTATCAAATTGTTGTGTTTATTAATAAATAAATTAAATTAATCAAATAGAGAACTCATGTTAGTTTTGGTCATTTAATAGTAAGCTAGTTGACTAAATTTGTTCTGGAGTAAAGCACCTGCAAACTGCTATTTGTTCTTAGTGTAATCACACAGAATGAGCTCAATCTCCAGTTAACATATTGTGACCACCTGTGTGAAATGTTGTCTATGAAGGAATCTCCTTAGTGACCCCATGCCCAGAGGGTGGGAGTGGGGGCTGGCCCTAGGCATTTCTTTTTTTTTAATATTTATTTTTTAGTTCTCGGCGAACACAACATATTTGTTGGTATGTGGTGCTGAGGATCGAACCCGGGCCGCATGCATCCCAGGCGAGCACGCTGCCGCTTGAGCCACATCCCCAGCCCCCCTAGGCATTTCTTTAAGTATGGAACAATAGACTTTCAGAGGAAACAAGACATCAGTAAATACCATGTTGCCTATATTAACCTTGTAGGTACAGGGAGCCACTGTAGTTGGCAGAATCTCTCTCAAATGCTTAGTTTCATGATTCCTGCATTTTTCTACTTATCACCTTTCTTTTCTAAAGATACATACTATCAGAAGTGCTTATATTAGCTCTGTACCACACAGGACGTTTCTAGGACACGTAATAGAGGTGCAACCATTAAAGAAGTTAGGAGTGATCTGGGAGCCTGTCTTACTTCCTGTGAACTCACCAAAGGAAGGGTATAAATCACTATAATGTTTGCCTTCTGAGTAGCCAATTTCTAGTGTTGGAATGGGTGTAAGAAATTGAGTGCAGTAAAGATTTGATGGACCAAATCGTGGAATTAATCAGGAGGCCAGGCAATCATGTGAACATCATGCATGTTGAGTGCAGATTTCTCATGCTGTCAATCTTTCCTGGCCTCCACTATACATTTGTGGGATATTTTAGATCTCAATGACCTTTGAGGATGTGGCTGTGAACTTCACCAAGGAGGAGTGGTCTTTTCTGGATGCTTCCCAGAAGAACCTTTACAGAGATGTGATGCTGGAAGTCCTCAGAAACCTGGCTTCTATAGGTAACAATGATGGTTTTAAAATTAATCCAATTGAGAACTCATGTTTATTTTGGTCATTTATGTAGAAGGTGAAAAGGAAATCAGTTGATGAATTATTGAAGCATAAATGGCACCTACAATTTGGCAAAGCATTTCTAGCTCCTAAATATTCATAAAGATTGTTATGTTCTCTCATTTTAGGAAACAAGTGGGAAGACAAGACCACTGAAGATCAGATTGAAAACTCTGGAAGCAACCTAAGGTAACTCTACTCACAAGAGGAATTTGTGAGGGAATCTGAGAACTGTCATATAATTTTTAAAGCAAACCAACTGAAGAAGTATGCATAATTTGAAATGTATTTATTCTTATAATATTTTTTACCAGAAATATGTACTTATCTGTGACAGGTATTCAGTCTTTTCAAAGTATTTGACATGCAAAAAATACTATGAAATTGCATATGTGAATATGACTATGTGAATAATAGCCATAGAGAAGCTGTGTTGCAAAGGATTGTTTCCTTTCAATCGATTTATTTTCAGGCAACTTTAACAAGTCAGAAAATCTAGCCTTTACATGATGTTGGTAGAAATGTAAATACCTATAAATAAATAGAAAACTGTGAATGAGTTAGGTATCAATTATGTGCTGGTCACTTCGTCTTCAAAGAAGTCCTATGGTAAACTTAAAACTTTCCCCACAGAATAGTGGAAACCTTCAAATTGATTCCAATTCTTAATCAAACAAAGAAAAATTTTAATAGAGTAAATCCATGTGACTTCATTATGTGTGCAAAAGATTTCATATGTCCTTCATTCCTTCATAGGCACATCACATCTCACTCTGGACACAAATACTGTAAGCATGAAGAATGTGAAGAGAAGCCATGTGAATTTAAACAATATAGGAAATCTCTGGTTTCTCTCAAAAGTGTTCACACACAAATGTTACAAACTGGAGATAGACCACATGAAAGTTCAGTATGTGGGAAAGTCATCAGTTGTTCCAATGACATTCCAAGTCATGAAGAAACTCATACTGGGTGGCAACCCTATGAATGTCAACAATGTGGTGAAGCCTCTTCTTCTCTCCCAGGTGTTCAAAGACACATAATAACACAGAGTGGAGGTAAACCTTTTCAATGTGAGGTATGTGGGAAAGCCTTTCATTTATCCTCTTTATTTAGAAGACATGAAAAAACTCATTCTGGAAAGAAACTCTGTGAATGTAAACAAGATGGTCGAACCTTTATTTCACACACAAGTCTTCAAAAGCACAGGATCACACACACAGGGAATGCACATTTCAAATGTAAGGTATGTGGGAAAGACTTTGCTTATCCAAGCTTACTTAGAATACATCAGAAAACACATACTGGAGAGAAGCCCTATGAATGTAAGCAGTGTGGCAAAGCCTTTGCTGGATCTGGTGACCTTCACAAACATGAAAGAACTCACACTGGAGAGAAACCCTATGAATGTAAGCAGTGTGGCAAAGCCTTTGCTACCTCTTGTCAGCTTCATAAACATGGAAGAATACATACTGGAGAGAAGCCCTATGAATGTAAACAATGTGGAAAAGCCTTTGCTACATCCTGTCATCTTAACAGACATGGAAGAACACACACTGGAGAGAAGCCCTATGAATGTAAGCAGTGTGGAAAAGCCTTTGCTGCATCCCATCAGCTTAAGGGACATGGAAGAACACACACTGGAGAGAAGCCCTATGAATGTAAGCAGTGTGGCAAAGCCTTTGCTAGATCTGGTAACCTTCACACACATGAAAGAACTCATAGTGGAGAGAAGCCCTATGTATGTAAGCAGTGTGGCAAAGCCTTTGCTAGATCTGGTAACCTTCACACACATGGAAGAACACATACTGGAGAGAAGCCCTATGAATGTCAACAATGTGGAAAAGCCTACACTACTGCCTTTTACCTTCGGATGCATAAATACACTCATACTGGAGAGAATCCCTATGAATTTAAGCAGTGTGGCAAAGCCTTCACTCAGTCCTCTTACCTTCACTCACATGAACAAACTCATACTGGAGAGAAGCCCTATGAATGTAAGCAGTGTGGCAAAGCCTTTGCTGGATCTGGTGACCTTCACAAACATGAAAGAAGTCACACTGGAGAGAAGCCCTATGAATGTAAGCAGTGTGGCAAAGCCTTTGCTACCTCTTGTCAGCTTCATAAACATGGAAGAATACATACTGGAGAGAAGCCCTATGAATGCAAACAATGTGGAAAAGCCTTTGCTACATCCTATCATCTTAACAGACATGGAAGAACACACACTGGAGAGAAGCCCTATGAATGTCAACAATGTGGAAAAGCCTACACTACTGCCTTTTACCTTCGGATGCATAAATACACTCATACTGGAGAGAATCCCTATGAATTTAAGCAGTGTGGCAAAGCCTTCACTCAGTCCTCTTACCTTCACTCACATGAACAAACTCATACTGGAGAGAAGCCCTATGAATGTAAGCAGTGTGGCAAAGCCTTTGCTGGATCTGGTGACCTTCACAAACATGAAAGAACTCATAGTGGAGAGAAGCCCTATGTATGTAAGCAGTGTGGCAAAGCCTTTGCTAGATCTAGTAACCTTCACACACATGGAAGAACACATACTGGAGAGAAGCCCTATGAATGTCAACAATGTGGAAAAGCCTACACTACTGCCTTTTACCTTCGGATGCATAAATACACTCATACTGGAGAGAATCCCTATGAATTTAAGCAGTGTGGCAAAGCCTTCACTCAGTCCTCTTACCTTCACTCACATGAACAAACTCATACTGGAGAGAAGCCCTATGAATGTAAGCAGTGTGGCAAAGCCTTTGCTGGATCTGGTGACCTTCACAAACATGAAAGAACTCACACTGGAGAGAAGCCTTATGAATGTAAGCAGTGTGGCAAAGCCTTTGCTACCTCTTGTCAGCTTCATAAACATGGAAGAATACATACTGGAGAGAAGCCCTATGAATGCAAACAATGTGGAAAAGCCTTTGCTACATCCTATCATCTTAACAGACATGGAAGAACACACACTGGAGAGAAGCCCTATGAATGTCAACAATGTGGAAAAGTCTACACTACTGCCTCTTACCTTCGGATGCATAAACACACTCATACTGGAGAGAAGCCCTATGAATGGAAGCAGTGTGGCAAAGCCTTCACTCAGTCTTCTTACCTTCACTCACATGAACAAACCCATACTGGAGAGAAGCCCTAAGAATGTAAGCAGTGTGGCAAAGCCTTTGCTAGATCCAGTGACCTTCACAGACATAGAAGAATGTATACTGGAGAAAAGCCCAATGAATGTCAACAACGTGGAGAAGCCTTTGCCACATCTTATCTGCTTCACACATGTGAAAGAACACATACTGCATAGAAATCGTATGCATGAAAACATTTGGTAAACTCTTCTGTTATTACTGTTTCACTCATATACATGTAGGAAGTTTACTGGAGAAAAACCCTTTGAATGTGAAATATGGTAAATCACATTTCATATCATCCTCAAAGAGAAGAGAGGCTCACACTGGTGAAAATGTGTGTGTGTGTGTGTGTGTGTTTGTGTGTGTGTATGTGTGTGTGTGAGAGAGAGAGCGATCAATCAATCGTTCCACCGGGGATTTAGTCTGGTGGTGCTCTACCACTGAGCTACATTCCAGTTCCTTTTTACTTTTTATTTTGAGACAGGGACTTCTTGAGTTTCTTAGGGTCTTCCTAAGGTTCTGAGGCTAGCCTCCAACATTGATTCTTCAGAATCAGCCTCTCGAGTCTCAGGAATTAAAGGCATACTCCACCACATCCAACTGAATAACTCTTTAAATGTGAAAAATATCACAAATCTTTCCATTTTCCCTGTTGCCTTCAAAGCCATTTCACTCACATTGAAAATCAAACCCTCTGAATTTGGGGGATTTGCTACATTCTGTCAGCTTCTTTTCCTTTCTTATATAAGAAAACACTCATGCAGAGAAGCCCTGTGAATGTGAGAAATGTGGGAAATCTTCTAGTTTTCTCATTTATTTTCCCTAAGGACTGGGAATATTGTTTAGGAATAAAAAGAATAAATCCTATGCAAGTAAGAAATATAAAGGGTTCACCTGTTCTAGTTTTGTTCAGTTGTATGAAAGGACTCATACTGTAGATAATGCTGAGGATAAGCCATGTGGGGCAGTATTCAGCTTTCAGAGTTTTCTCCAAATGCATAAAAGAATTCACATCCGTAAAAATCCTTTTTCTATCTTTAAAAATTGCAGTAACACTTTCAACTTTCCAGGTCCCTTTGAACAGCATTTAAGAAATCACACTGGAGAAAAGCCCTGTATGTAGAAATGTGGTGAGAACTTTGCTTGTTTCAGATTCATTTGAACTTGTTCAGACTTGAGGAAAATTTAATTTTATTTCATTTTATTTATTTATTTTGAGATAACCACTGTAGGTGTGTGAAAATGGTGTGTACCTTCATTTCTTTCTTCTTCTTCTTCTTTTTTTTTTAATGTATTCAGAGGTAACAAAACTGCACCCTGGGTTGGAGAGGAGCATTGCATCAGCATGAAGATTTAAAAGCAACATGATTTTCTGGGTTAAATCTCTCTTATTGTTAGATTCCATTTTCCTGTATTTTAAGTCTTTTGAGTCTAATGTTTCATTACATATTGTGTATGTTAGTTTAGGCCTCTCCACTCCAGCCTTTAGTACAGGTTGGTGAAATGGCTCTTCTGAACTTCTTTCCTCTCTTTCTTTGTTCAGATTTTACCCAGGAGTGCTCTACCACTGAGTTTCTCCACAATCCTTTTAATTGTTATTTTTTGAGATGGGGTGATGCTGGCAGCTGGGACCATAGGGATGTGTCTGTGTACCCTGCAGCTGGCCTCTTCCTTTTCCTTGATTGCTTATTGATCTATTGATGACTCTGGGACCATCACACTTGTCACTTGTTCTTGTTCTAAGGCTCATGTATTGTGCTGTATGTAGGCACATTAAAGAGAATTATAAGATAATATCATTTGTGTATATTGTTTGAAGAGGCACTTTCTCAAAATATATATTGCCCTATACTTGAGTTGCTTTCTCTTTTCTTTTCCCAGTTCTGGGGACCGAATCCTGCCTTGTGCATGCTAGCCAGGCATTCTAGCATGGAGCGCTCTGTAGCTCAGGTGTTGAGTTTGCTGCTGCTGTGAGTGTGGACCCCACTGATAAGCACATCAGCAGATGCAGCTCTGCAGGTGTTTCCTCCACAATTGCAGCTGATCTCTTCCTTCTTAAAGATCTTTTATACCAGTGAATTAAAAAAAAAAAAAAAAACTACATTCAACTTAGGTTTTCTCCCCATGAATAATACTTAGGTGGAATATGCCAGAAAACCCAGGCTTGATTTCTCTCTGTGTTTAGAGTACCTCAGTAGCCCTGGGAAAATTGTGTGATGGTTTTCTTAATACACACTGCATGACCAAAGGCTTGGTAAGGAGCATCCCAGTCTGATGTCCTAATACAGTGGCACTCCCTTCTCCACCAAATAATCTTAAAAAAGACTTCTCAAGAGACCTTCACCAAAATTTTCTTTCAACAGAATGTCAGGAAAAGATTTTGCAAAGACCTCAATGTGGGTTATAACACAGACTTCTGCTTTTGTGGCAAAGCTTGGAAGACCTCTAACCAATCTTACAATTGGTACACAAAGCACTTTCTGTGAACTAATCAAGACAACAACAACAACAACAAAAAAACACAACTTTATGTATACCCCTACAAAAAATATAAACCTCCATCCCTGTCCCACTGGATGTAAATGAAGATCAATGAAATTCCAAGCAGTGATCCAAAAAATTTTAAGTGATACCCCTCAGAACCCTGCAGCTGATCAATGTGCTCCTGGAACATTCCTTAGGTGTCTAGCCTCGTGTGCCCTACATCACTAATAAAGCTACAGCCTCCAATCAGGTGATATTGTGCAGTACTTGCTGTGTAGAGGGCTGTTTCTGCTCATGCTAAAGGATTCAGTTACTTGTTCTAAGGATTCAAAGCCTCCTGAGCAAAACCTCACCCAAAACCTATTCAGGTGCCATGGATCTTTATTGCGTATCTTTCATTGATTATATTAAAGACTATGCAAGCATTATTCTTTGTATTTATGAAAGTTACACAGTTAGCAACAGTATGCAGCTATTTCCTCAGTTACATTCTATAGTTGGAATGTGCAATGTTAAGAACACCCTGCAGCTCTGAAGAAAGTCCATCCTTTAAAGTTATTTTAAAGCTTTCTTTAAAACAGTGGAACTGGTGAACCATATGGTTGACTTAGCAAGGAACTTTGTGCCTGAGAATAAGGTCAAAGCTGAAAAGTCTCCCACAACAGAGTCTCCCCCATGGAGATCATTGCCATAGCAACCAGGCATCCTATACATTTGCATAGAAACTTTTCCAGTCACCAAGCATGCCACTCCCATTACATCATTAAAGTCCTCCATCTCAGGCACTTGTCTCCCAATCACTGTCACTGGTCTCCACAGGGGATTGAACCCAAGGCTGTTTTATCACTGAGCTACACCCTCACCAAGGCCCCCCCTCGTTTTTCTTTCTTGAGACAGTGGTGGACTCGGTTGCCCAGGCTGACCTCACAGTCATCTAAAACCGGAGCAATGTGGTCTCTGAACCGTTACCCCAATGGCAGTCACATTTGCTGGGAACTCAGCTGAAGTGGTTCAATTAAAGTAACGACTTTGGAATTCTATAGGATGTGACTACTGTCTCCAACCCATTCTACCAGGCCTGGTAGAAATTTTCAAGTCCATTTTTATGTCTCCAGATCATAAGAAAAAATATTTTTTTTTCAAATTTTCACAGATGGACCAATATCACACAGACCCTAAGTACTTGGCAATGAGGGTAGGGATTATGGGAAACTTGTTGGTATTGTGTGGATCCATCCTGCCTTCTGATTTGTCTTCCCTATTTTCTCTCTCATTATACTACAAGGGGTTCTTAACCACTAAGCCACATCCCCAGACCCTCTTTCATCCCCATGACAGTAGAATGCACATATATACACTTTGGTATATCATACATGGATGGGATATCATTTCTCATTTTTCTGAGTGTCCATGTTGCAGAATCATATTAGTCATGTAGTCAAATATATACATACAGTAATGATGTTGGTTTCAAGCTCCTACTATCTTTCCTATTCCCACATCCCTCTCCCCTCCCTCCCATCACTTCCCTCAACCTAATGTAAAGTGATTCTGCCCCAGTGCCCCCTCCCTCCTGAATTACCATCAGCATAATAGAGAAAACATTTGTCTTTGGTTTTGCGAGACTTGCTTATTTCACTTAGCATGATATTCTCCAAACATTTACTAGAAAATGTCATAATTTTAGCCTACTATCAACCTGACTAATATTCCATTGGTCATATATACCACATTTTCTTTATCCATTCATCTTTCGAGAACCACCTAGGTTGGTCCATAGTCTACCTATTGCAAATTGAGCTGCTATAAACATTGATGTGGCTGCTGAGGAGGTCATACATGTGAAAATATTTTTTAAAAAAACAAGTTGCTGAGCAGGAAAAAACATTTTACATTACATATTTAATTTTTTCATAGTATTCAGGCTATAAAAGGAACTCTAGTAACTCCATAATAAAATTATCAACAAATTAAAAATGAATTCCAAATTGTGAACCCCTCAGATATTTCTGCTACTCTTTATGGTGTTTTCTGAGAATGATTTTCAAAATGCTAATTGTTACTTTTTGCTCCCAGTCATCTGGAAGTTTCTATAGAAAGGGCGCCCCTTTCCTGCATTAGGCCTAAGTTCCAGTGGTTTTGCTAACTTCTGTTGCTGGAAGAATTGCTTCTCTCTCAACTCAATTATAGGTACCAAAGGGGAAAATTAAACAAACTACCGATAGACTCGATAATATTTGAGCACTTTCTGAGCCCTGACCTACCCTTGTTCACCCCAGTAATAATTCCAGTCCTTCCAGTTGTTTTCAGAAGTAGTTTCTCCATGTACTGAGAATCTAAAATTAGTGACTTCTGTTCCAGGGAGTATATCCTAAACATCCAATTTCTATAAGCAACAGAGACTGAGCATGTGCAAATATTCATACATTACAAATAGTTGGATTTGCATTGTTTGTATCTGCTTCCAAAAACTAAAATTTGCAGCAGTCGTATTAAAAATGTGTTAGAAATCACAGATTCCTGTTTCACCACAGAAAATACAGTACACTCTTCTTCTAGCTACTTGACAGCCTGGAATATAACACACTTGCCTTAGAAATTTCATGCATCAAATTAAAACTTTCCTTCACCCTATGCAGTCTTGTCAGAATGCCTATGATAAAAATTTGAAAAAATAGGGGCTGGAGTTCTGGCTCAGTTGTAGAGTGCTTCCCTAGCACATGGGAGGCACTGTGTTCAAGCATCAGAACCACATAAAAACAAATAAATAAAATAAAAGTTATTTGTCTATTTATGAATAGTAAATAAATAAGTAAAATATTTAGAAGTAAAAAATAAAACTCTGAAAGATAGTAGGTACTCCAGATCATATGAGCATGGATATAAAGATTCACCTGTAAAAATGCTAGTGAGAATATAAATTGAATAAAGCTATTTTGAAAATGGTATTAAGGTTCTTCAATAAGTTAAAATAAAAATGTCATATGATTCAGTAGTAGTAGTTCTGGGTATGTATCTAAAAAAATTGGAGTCATTAGATCATAGAAAAGACTACATTTATATTTTCATTATAGTAATTTTCACAGAACCTGGTAAAAGAACTGAAGTACTTTTAAGGTAAATGGTAGGTTGGGCATAATTCCCAGCAGCTTGGGAGGGTGAGACAGGAGAATCATGAATTTAGAGCCAGTCTCAGCAACGTATCAGCCAGGCACTAAGCAAATCAATGAGATCTTGTCTGTAAATAAAATATAAAAAAAGAGCTGGTGATGTAGCTCAGTGGTCTACTAGCTCTGATTTCAACACACAGCATAATAAATAAATAAATACGCTCAACACATTGACCCTATGCTTTATTTTCCAAGAAGCAATTTACTTGTACCCTTTCTGGATTAACTGGACAGTATGTGTTACATTCTTTAACAAACTATTACCTGCAGGAGAAATGCAGTTTGAAAATAATGTTTGTAAGAGGAACGCAAGTTACACTAAAGGGGAGACTTTCGTGATCTTGTTAAAGACCAGATTCTGGAACGCGGGGAAATAAAGATAATTCCTACTAACCATAAAATCTCCAAGAGTTTATGATTAAGAATTCAATTATAAATCATGAACATGAGGCTAATTAACCTAAAGTTTCATGGCACTGGATACTTGAGAGTTTGATATTATCCTGTTGTCAGTCCAAAGTCAAGAAGTGTACCTGGGCAGGATTCTTTAGAATCTTTTTTTGGATCTCTAGTAAAATTGGACAGAAAGAGAGCCATGCTCTTCTCTTTACAGAGAGGACACACTCTCTCGCTTTAAAGTGTCACCTTTTTCTTCCTTCACATCACTTCTAATAAACTCATTGTGTCTGCTTCTTTCTCATGTGAAATGCTCTCAAAGAGAAAGCAAAATCTATAAACTGTCATCCAGTTCTTGGAGGAAAAATTAGAAATACTGCATCCATTTGAAATATAGCATAAAAATAGTTGATAAGGCAAAGAGGGAATGCTGGCATTAAAATTGTGAACAGAGCTGAGAGCAGTGGTGCACTCCTGTAATCCCAGGGTCCTGGAAGGCTGAAGCAGAAGGATCATGAGTTCCATTCCAGCTTCAGCAAGGGAGAAGTGCGAAACAAATCAGTGAAACCTCTTTCTTTAAATAAAATACAAAATGCTGCTGGGGATTTGGCTTAGGGGTCCAGTGAGCCAACAAGTTCTAGAATGACTTTTTATCCAGTGACAACTAATTGACCCACCATAGGCTGGAACTCAAGATTCAATCACAAGTTCCCCAGAAGTCATACGGAAAGGAGTTGGTGCATTATAGATAGTGTGGTTAAGTTATTCCTGCAGCCTCTGTCTGATAGGGTCACAGCATGGTGGATGCTGTGGCAGAGCTACACCATCTGGAAACTGAAACTATGGGGAAGGTTAAATGTATTGTTTATGATACTCATGATATGGAAAATAGGGTATACATCAATCAATAATAAAAGTACATGTTGACAGAAATTGCAGGAAAATTCCCAAAATGAGACTAAAGATACAATTAAGACATGCCTGGAGATGTGTTTTAATATCTCTCAGGATACAAACAATAGTGTTATTCCTCAAAAATTTATGAAGAAAATCTTACAATTCTCAAGGTTCTTGAGAAAAACTTAACAATTTGCACTAAGCCCCACATTCTAAATCTATAATCTGTGCAACATACATTTCCCCCCACTAACAGGCTCTCCTTTGCCTTACACAGGAATTCATGATAAAAATGGGAAACACATTGTTAATATTAATGGTAAATGGGTTGTGTTGAAGAGCCTGCTCTTTTGTTAAAGATTACAAAAACATAAGAATAGTTGTATTTTGAAAACGTATGAAAGAAACTCTAAAAGAAAGCATTTAAATAGGTCATATGGAAAAGAAAATTACCTTTGAAATTAAAAATAGAATAATATAAAATTAATATACATACATTTTATAAGCACTTCAGAAAAGTACTTTTAAGTAATAGGCTTTAACTACTTTAAGTGTTTTATTGGGACTTTAGTTTAGAAGTAAGAAAGCTTACCAATAATCATAAGTATGCTTTAAAGTTAAAGGTTAATGATATAATTATAAGTATGCTTTAAAGTTAAAAAGTTAATAATTGGTCAAGATACATGTAGTCGAATTGTGTAGTCTAGCACTTATTGATTGAGGTGAAAATGTAAAAGCTTAATCGTGATTGGTAAAGGTTACAGGAAAATATTTTAAACAATGTACTCAATATCATAGGTAATTAATATATGTCTGAAAATATTGTAACTCTTAAAAATTATGTAAATCAAGAAAATTTTGAGCTTTGAAGCTATCCATTAACTACATGAAAAAACACTTGTAAAAATGTATAGAAATAAACCCCCCTCTAGGGGCAGCAGGTGCTTCTGAAGGCTGTTCATTACTTGCAACTATAGTCCTCTCTCCTCTTCTTTCACCTAAGCCACTCATCCTTCAGGATCCCTGGATCTCTGGTAGCTAGGGCTTGAGCTAAACAATAGAGATTTAAATTTTTTCTTTTAAATTTAATGTTGAGTTTGTTGATGGGCTGCATTGAATTATATAAATAAAATCTGTGATTTGTGCTCATATTCTCATAGTACCCCACACCAATGGGGGGGGGTAGACATCATAATCCTATCACTATGCTCAAGGCAAAATTGCAAATAAGTGTGTTTTTAATTGTTTATACTCCAGAGTCTGGGATACTGACAGATCTAGAGATCTAGCACCCTCCATCTTTTTTTCCTTTTTATCCTTAATACTAGAAAATTTAAATTTTATTTTTGCCTCATTTTTTTAGGGAAGTAGAAACATTGCTGCCTCAAGGAATTACTTATGAGTAGAAATATCAGGCTATTTTCTCATAAGACCATAGAACAGAAGTATTAAGTAAAATTATAAAATTGCGATATTTCTTTTTTATAGAAATATATACATACATATGTATTCACAAATTGATTTAACGTAATATACAGTGATAAATTTACATGCACTTCTGTCTGGGCTGGGTCTATGTACTGGGAGAAAATACTGCCATGATCTGATTCCATCCTGAGACACTTAATGCAATTCACAGCAAATTAAATAAAAGATTCCAGGGCTGTGGAGCATTATTGTTATATCAGTTAGTTGAAAATCAACCTCAGGAGAATTAGAGACCCTGTCCCAGAAATCTATCTATCTTTCAATGTTTCAATCTGTCCATCAATTTATCCATCAATCTGTGGTCATGGGGCTCTGTAGTAAGTACCCATGTTCAGATTCCCTTTTTTTTTTTTTTGTGTGTGTGTGTGTGTGTGTGTTTTGCTACTGGGGATTTAACTCAGAGCCACAAGACTACTGAGCCACATCCCAGCCATATTTGTATTTTATTTAGAGAGAGTGTCTCATTGAATTTCTTAATGCCTAATCATTTCTGAAGCTGTCTTTGAACTTGCAATCCTCCTTCCTCACCTCTCCAGTTGCTGGGATTACAGGCATGCACCCCAGCACATGGTTGATCCCCATTCTTTTATCAACAAAAAAGAGCAGCCAAGAACCTGTCTTCCTGACATTATTTGTTTTGGGGTTGGATCCAATTTATTGTCACTCAAACAATTGGCCTACTAGGCTCTATTTGGGGGAAGTGCCTGAAGTCCTTTTCAATCTGTGTCTTAGGTGAGAACTGTCCAATCCTCAGCAGCCAGTGATGAGGGGGCGGGCTTGCACAATCTTCTGTTCCTTTTGTTTATGGAGCCTGCATTCTTTGTTTGTTTTTTTTTTTTTTAATGTTTTTTTTTTTTAAAGAGAGAGTGAGAGAGGAGAGAGAGAGAGAATTTTTAATATTTATTTTTTAGTTCTCGGCGGACACAACATCTTTGTTGGTATGTGGTGCTGAGGATCGAACCCGGGCCGCACGCATGCCAGGCGAGCGCGCTACCGCTTGAGCCACATCCCCAGGCCCAAGCCTGCATTCTTTGAATCGATTTCTATGCTTCCAGTCCTAGATCAGCCCTAGGTTTCTGCTCTATCCACAAGCTGGAAAAAAAATATCAAGGGGAAAGAAAGTAATCATACTCAAAGCCAAGAAATTGTAAGTGTGTGTTTGCATTTTGAGACTGGGTGGGTAGTCTATTTGAAGACAGTGGGACTAGCGATGTCATGAAATGGAATTGGTGGTCAGGGACTCCTCAGAGTTCTCTCCAGAGTCTGGTGGCCAGAAGATCTCTCTGTGGCAATTCAGTCTTCAGTTTGCTCTGACTAGTCTAGTGGAGCTTAGATCAGCATTTGAAATACCTCTGACATTCTTTTCCATCATTGTATGGTGTTTTAAGTGCCTTCCCGAATTCCTGTGTGGGAATCTGTGTGCCACTAGCCTGGCATGACCCCAGATTGTGTGGTGAAGACTAAGATAATCATCAAGAGAGGATCCCCACTCCATTGGCTGTGTTCCTGCATGAGAGAAGCTATGGTTTTTAAGAACCCCCAGTTTTGCTCCTCCTGAAGATTGTTGTTGTTGTTGTTGTTGTTGTTGTTGTTGTTCATGTTTGTTTGTTACCAGGAATTCTAGAAATATTTATTTACTGATTCACAATCACAGTCTTTTTTTAATATTTTTATTTAGAGACAAGGTCACACTGGGTTGCTTAGGGCCCCAGTAAGTTGTAAGGCTAGCTTTGAACTTGCCATCCTCATGCCTCTTGAGCTTTACAAATGTAGGGTTAGCAGTATCTCAAATCCAGAACAGCTATCTGATATCCAGAACTCCAGTTTAGCTATACTTAGGTCTGAGAAGAAATCTCTAAATTTCCAGCTCTCACTTCAAATTCCCAAAACCAGGTTTCCAAAATGACCAGGCTGCTGTATAATGGAGAGCTTTCTCCCACACCTGGAGGCTAATGAATAGATATGTTAATGAGCACCATTAAGGCCTATTTCAAATGTAAAGCACATTGAGGCTCACTTGAGGGAATACCTTCAACCAAATTATTTGTCCCTGGGGTGAATCCAGATGAAAGTTACAGGAAGCAGAATGGGATTCAGAAAGAACAGATGTAAACCTAGGTGGTAGCCTGGATGCTTTTTTAAATATTTATTTTAAGTAGATTTTGTCTCATGCTCTTTCCAAAACCACACATATACTCCAAAGTGGGCACTGAAAAACCAGCCTCTATCTCAGAGCAAAGCCTGTCCAAGGAAGTGGCATGACCTTTGTCCTTGGAAAGACCCACAGAGCACTCCTACGCACACACCCACCCTGTTGAGTTGTTTATCTACAAATAATAGGAGAGATCTCCTGTGCCTGGTATCTCTGACTCAGTCAGGCTAGGTGGGGACCCTAGCAGCCACCAATCAGCATGAGAAAGGGAAATACCTGGGATGCCAGATGACCCTCCCAGTAGTTTATGGTGGCTGATTACTTGTTGGGAAACCATGAAGTTCAGCATGTACTCCCCTCCTGGTTTAAACCAGTCAGTTAAAACAAATCCCCCTCTTGTACTAACCAATCACCTCTACCCAATTGTTCCCACTAGTGAATGTGATAATCATGTTTTAGAGTTGTTTTATGATTTGCTAAGAGATGCTATGATGTATGTGAAGTCCCTGCCTTCCCCAAAGAGTGTATAAAACTGCTGTAAACGCTGGGCTCGCGGCCTCTCAGCTTCACCAGTTGTTGTGTGTATGCAGAGGACCCAGCTAGCTTCCAATGAACACCTCTTTGCAGCTTACATTGATCTTGGTCTCTGGTGGTCTTTTGGGGGTCCTGAATTTGAGCATAACAGCACACCCAAATGGGTTTTTCTTCTATTATACCCTTTCCCACGTCATGGAGTTCTATTTTTTTCTTGCTAAGATAAATTTTATTCTTTTTACTCCTACCTTCCCTGAGTGTCCATAGATTTTATTCTTCAAAATTTGTGATACAGGATCCCAGAGAAAATTGCTTAAATGAGAAATTTTAGTTTCATCTCAAAACTCCAGTTTTAACATGATTAATTATTTTTTTCCCATGTTTAATTTTGAAGAGATGCCCTATTTGTAATTTTTTTCTCCAAGAACTGAAGGGCTGTTTTAAAAGATTTTGCTTTATCTATGTGAGTTTTTCACATAAAAAAGAAGAAAAAATTAAAAAATTAGGTGACATTAAAATAAGGATTCTTTTCTAAATAAAATACTATAGTTAATGTGTCCTAATTAAATATTTTCCCCTTATATTTGAGACTGTAAGGGTAAAATTTCTAAGCTGATTCTAAGCTGCAAAAGTCTGAGTTAAAGTGTAAAAGACTAGGGCATTGTAAAGCTTCTAGATTACAAGGCCTGTGCTAAAAGGTAAAAGCCTATTGTTACAATTCCCCTGCTATCCCGGAACCTGTAATGTCTGTAAAGTTGTTAAGACAATGCGGGAGCTGCTCAGTAAATATCTCCATTGATTCCCTGGTTGTTTAATAGCTAAGGGCTCCAGGTAACATGGCACGTACGCATATAGGCCCCAGGACCAATCAGTTTGAATGTGTGCCCCACTTGGAAGTGACCAATCACCCCTGCCCAAACTGTTCCCGCCAATGAATGGACTAATCATGTATCAGAATTGTTGTTCAATTTCCCCGCGCCTCATGATGATTTGTTCTTATGTATGCAAACTCCCCCACCCTCTCCCAAAAGTGTACTTAAGCTCTGCTTGACCCCTGCTCTGGACTCTGGGCTGCTCTCCCTTCTTGAGTGAGCTCAGAGTCCCAGCGCGCTGGAACGGATCCCCCCAATAAAATCCCCCTTGCAATTGCATGAAGTTTGTCTCCTGTGGTCTCTCCTTCTCCGACGCTTCGCCGGACCCTTACAAGACCATTTTATTAAAATGACCTGTAGAATCATTCTGAACATTCCAGCTAATATCTTTGTGGTGGTGTGGAAGAAAAGAATAATGAGACTAGACTTGTTATTAACTAGGAAAGGGCTACAGTACACAGTGACTTTGAAGGATAAAAGCCATGTAAATATCCTGGTACACTTTAATAACCTGTTGTTACTTCTGTTTACCAGTGAGTAGTCCTTGCCTCCCTGAATGCTGAAATATAACACTAGAGAAGCATGCCTAGGCAAGTGTAGAGTGGAAAGTGGAAGGCTTTATTAAATAATAGCATAAAAGATTTCCTCCCAGAGAAGGGACTCAAAAGGTGGATTCCATGGAAGGGAGTGCTCTTTTCTTTTTTGTAGTTAAAGTCTTATTTTAGTTCTTTCACATTGCTGTCCTTTGTTTTCCCTGAATCCTGCAGTGATAGAATGCTACTGCGAAGGCCAAAAGAGGGGAGATAGGTGGGCTGGTGGAGTAATATGGGAAGGAAGTGCATGGGGTGGTTTGATCACAACTTCCCTGTTTGCTGGGAGCTATGTCATTAACAGTGCTTTAGGTTGGGTTCAGGGCCTTGGGAACATTAACATTTCCATATCCCCAGGTGTTGTTCTGGTTTCCTGGACCCCATTCTCAACAATGGTCTCCACTTTCTTTGTCTTATTCAATATTAGACCCATTTAACTAACTACACTAGCTACCTGTCTTTTGATCTGGCTTCACTGGTTTACATTAATATTAACTAGTAACTTTAATACTTTTTCAATAACTGTTTAGATTGAATCAATAACCCAGGAATCAGTGAAGCAGAGAATCTAGTTTTATCTGAATGTGGTTTTAGTTATCACAGTGAATGAGTTAAGATTCCCCATTGAAGAGTTTACTGTGTGTTGTGCTCTCATTCCAACGTTCAATAGTTGTTCAATCCTTCATTTTAGAACAATCTGAAAAAGGTGCCTACAGATACCAAAGTCTCTTGGCCTATATAGAAAATATCAGTTTCTGAGTCTTGCCTTCTAGAGATCAGTTTGAACTATCAGTGTGTAGCCTCTAAGGGGAGTAGTTGGATGTTGTGCAGATGGAAGGAATCTACTGATATTCCTTTCATCTAAAAGGAAGTTCATTTGGGGGGGGGGACCAAACTAGGAATTCAACTCAGAGATATTCAACCACTTAGCCACATCAACAATCCTATTTTACATTTTATTTAGAAACCGTTTGTTAGAGCCTCACTATTGCTGAGGGTGATTTGAGCTCTCCATCCTCCTGCCTCAGAATCCCAAGTCCTTGGGATTATAAGCATTCCCACCATGACTGACTGAAAGTTCTTTTTTCTTTTATTAAATACTGTGAATAAAGCTGCAATGGAAATGGAACTACTGTTATTTCTTTGAGAAATAATGGATTGTATGTCATTTTAAACCCAGTTTGATTATTATTTTAATTGATTTAGATACTAGAGATTAACCCTTGGGCATTTTGTCACTGTGCTATAGCCCTACCTGTTCCCCTTTTTTGAGACAGTGTCACTCATTTGCTTAGGACCTTGCCAAATTGCTGAGACTGGTCTTGAACTTAGGATCATCTCTAGTTATCCTCCTGAGCCACTGGGAGCACAGGCATGGGCAGCCTTACTCTGCTACCCCAAAATTATTATTAGTGGATTATATGTCATTTTTTTTTTGAGAGAGAGAGAGAGAGAGAGAGAGAGAATTTCAGTATTTATTTTTTAGTTTTCGGCATACACAACATCTTTGTATGTGGTGCTGAGGATCGAACCCGGGCCGCACGCATGCCAGGTGAGTGCACTACCGCTTGAGCCACATCCCCAGCCCTATATGTCATTTTTATCTTAAGGTTTTGAAAAACCATAACAATTTTTCAAAAATATATTTATTAATTTTTTATTTCCCCAATATTTTTCATATATATGTACTCTGGCATCCCTGTAATTTTTCATGTATTTGTTTATTTTGGTTTGGTTTTGTACTAGCAGCTAAATCCAGGAAAGCTTTCCACTGAGCAACATCTCCATTCTTTTTTATGTTTTATTGAAAGGGTAAAGTTTCTAAGCTGCAAGGCCTGAGTTAAAAAGTGAAGGACGAGGTATTGTTAAGTTCCTCTACTACACCCAGAACCTGAAATTCCTGAGGCAGTTAAGACAACGCAGTACTGGCCATTTAGTTGAATAATAGCCTAGGGCCCTGTGCAGCTTGTCACGTAAGCATACAGGGCCCGAACCAATCAGTTTGAATGTGTACCCCGTTTAGGAATGACCAATCACCCCCGCCCAATCTGTTCCCACCAATAAATGTGCTAATCATGTCTCAGAGTTGTTGTTCAATTTTCCCATGCCTCATGATAATTTGTTCTGATGTATGCAAAGCCCCCACCCTCCCCAAAATGTGTACTTAATCACTGCTTGATCTCTGCTCTGGGCTCTTGGCTGCTCTCCATTCTTGAGTGAGCCGGGAGCCCCAGCACGTTGGAATGGAATGGATCCCCAATAAATCCCCTTCTGCAATTGCATGAGCTATCTCTTGGTGGTCTCTTCCTCTGACGCTTCACTGGACCCTTACATTATTTTGAGAAAAGGTTTTACTAAGTTGCTTAGAGGCTTGCTAAGATGTAGAGACTTTGTTTTAAATCACAATTCTAAACCTCTAGGATTAGTTCTCAGATTTTTTCCAAAGCTATTCTAAGAGCCCTGAAGAGGGTGTAGGAAATCTATTGAACTCATGTATTAAATCCTCCAGGAAAGTTTATGTGAAGTAGCCAGTGTAGGAGTGTTCTGCAAATATTTCTTTGAATAAACAGGTATTTCTTGTTTCTAATGCCTATTCTGAACCACTATAGGGTATCATAGTCCACAAAGGTACTAGAAAAACAATGTAAACTCATTGGTTTTCAATCTTTTTATTTGCATATGCTCAGTCACATTTGCTTCCAGAACTTAGAACTTCAGGACATAGTAACTTAAACAACATATGTTCAAGTTGAGAAACTCAGTGTACAAGCAATCTCCTTTAGGAGCAATATATAGTTCTCGCCTTATTACTGGGGTGAGCAGGTTTGGGGCTGGGCTCATGAAATGCAAAAATCTTAATCAGGGTATCAGTGATTTATTGTGTTCCCTTCTGCTACCACAATACAAACTAGGGAGAATCTCCTCTGAGAGCAGTAGCAACTGAGAAAATTTGTTGGCAAATGTCTTCTTGAAATAAACTGTTATACAGATATCACTTGATATGTTACAGAGATGTCACTCCTATACTGGATACATTTTTGTGAGAAACTAATTAGGGGGTGTCCAGCACCTGGAGTGCTGATTTCTTGATAGTTCATAAGGTATGCCTCAGCAAGTAGTAAAACACCATATCCAAGTACCTTTACACTTTTTCAAGGCTACAAGCTGTCTTTGACAATTCTAGTCACATTACATCTTTATACTTTTTAGTTATCCATTCATTAATTAATTCCATTGTTTATTTGTTTCTTTATTCATTCACTTTTTCTTTAGTTGTCATTGTTTCAAAATTCCTGGTGATTATATAATGATATAAATATCCTGAATGTAAACTTCTGTAATGTTGCTGTATGTGTTTATTTATATAGTTACTTGTTATTTAAATGTTTTTTTTTTTCATTTTCAAAGCCTGATTTATATTAGATCTTAATCTTGCTTTATGAATACTTGATAAAAACACATTATTTCAAACAGATTAAGGATTTATCACCTGGGCATAACTCCAATTTCCAACTAAAGTGGTCTCTGGGTCAACTAAAAGCTGTGCAAAAACTTCTCTTTGTTCCTATACACACCTTAAAATAGGATTCCTTTCCCACTTTTATATGAGAGCAAACTAACTTCTCAAAGCAGCAGTTAATAAACCTAGATGAGTTTACATTGACTAACCCACTATTGTTTTTAAATTGTTTAAATTCTTGACCCTGAAAGTGTCACTGATTACATTTTTAATATTCTCTCTCTCTCTCTCTCTCTCTCTCTCTCTCTCTCTCTCTCTCTCTCTCTAATATTCCAGATTGAACCAAGAAATGCTTAGCTTTTCTGCTAAGACACATCTTCTTCAGCTTTTTATAAAATATTTTATATAGAAAAAGGGTTCTGCTGAGTTTCTTAGAGCCTCGCTAAGTTGCTGGGGATGGCTGGCTTTGAAATAATGATGTTAAACCCACAGCCTCAGAAGACTCCAGGATTATAGACATGCACCATTGCACACAGCTTTTGATACTCTCTTTAAAGTAATCAGTCACAACTCTAAAAATTGAAATTGCATTTATAAGACTCTTTTCTAATGCAGTAAGATATTATCAACTGAAATATTTTTGAAACAAATTTAACTAATGACTACTATTTGATTCCCAGAGTTTACTTTTTACCTCTTTACAACTTAGTGAATGGTCTTCTTCCTTGTTTTTAGAATATAGGTGTCTTCTGCTATCAAATGAGTCTAGGGTAAATATGTTGAAAATATGATTCTAAACTTATCACCAATCCCCATATTTATAAGAGTATTGAGGGCAGAAAAAAAATTATATTTTTAACTAATGAATCAATTTCAGTAAAAGCATAGTATCAGAGTTCAAGGTAGAATTCAATTAAGATGCTTCAATGGTAAGGTGATGTCAGAACCACCATCCTAAAAATTTAGGAACCTCTGAAGCACCATGTAAGACTTGGAATGCAGTCATTTCTTTGACTTACTCATTTTAACTTCTTGAATTATACCTAGAATTAATTTAACCATATTATATTTTATTTCTGTTTAAAACGGTTCAAGGAGTCTACATTATTTTCACAAATGACTTTACTAAACTTACATTTTCACCAACAGTATGCAAGCATTTTAGTTTTCACATATCCATAGTTTCTTGACACTTTTTGGTTATTAGATTGTTGACAAATCTATTCTGTCTCTTTTGGTGGGGGGTAGGCACTGATGATTGAACTCAGGGGCACTCAACTACTTAGCCACACCCCAAGCCCTATTTTGCATTTTATCTAGAAACAGGGTCTCATTGAGTTGCTTAGTGCCTCACTTTTTCTGAGGCTGGGCTTTTAATTCAAGATCCGCCTGCCTCCACTTTCCAAACTGCTAGGATTACAGGCATGTGCAACCATTCCTGGTGACAAAAGTTACTCTAACACCTGTGCTCAGTATACAAATGTCCACATTTTGACTTGTGTATCAAATCTGTCATGGAACATTGTAGAGTCCAGTCTGTTAAGTAGCCACAGAGAGAGTGTGTGAAAACCTTTTCTGGGAATTAACAGCTGTATGTGCTTTCTAATCCCTGTTTAGGATTTTAGCAGCCCATTGAGATGCTTAACAACCAATGGAAAACCAATAGTTTGTGATCTAGGGGAGACTTGCATATGATCAGTCAGCTTTATTCCCAGAACTTGAGCATTTGGAATGGCTTTCTGTTTGAGGTCCTCCTGCCTAAGCCTTCTACATTTCTTTTTGCACAGTGTTTTGCTATATATGAGATAATTAGTTTCTTCCATTGACTAGAAGATGTTAAGAGATTAACAACGTTTGGTGGAAAAAACCAAAATCTTGCTGGGAAAAGTTGGCTGTCATGGAATTGTTAGAAGAGGAAGCTGGAGACTGGAGCTCTTTGTGTGCTGAACACCCATAAATGCATAAAACACATTATTTGTGATTTAACTTCTCTCTCCTGATCCTAGTGTTTTAAGCCCATGGATTCACTTTCATGAACATAGATAACTATCCCATTTTCTGTGTTCTTAGCACTTATGAATGTGAAAATCCTTCTTTAACACAAACAAAATTAAGATCTAAAGCACAGAAATTATTTAGAGGTAGGATGTTATATATATGGTCTTAATATTTCCCTTCTCAGGGTGACAATGGTTGTTGGTAATTCTGTTCCAATTACATAGTACATTGCCTAAGGCTGGAATAAGTCTCAAGTATACCCTAGGTTTTTAAAATCATCAAGTGGCAAACAATTTTCCCAGTTGTCCAGTTTATATAAATCTCTCAAGTCATTTTTTTTTTTACTTTGCTTAAGAGGAACATGAAACATAACAATTACATTTAAGATATCCATGGATAGAGAGAAAGTCAGTATCTCTTATTCATTTATATTCCACACATTGCCCACACTTAAGATATGCCTTCTATCTTTTGGCTTTACAGATTGTCTAAACAAACTATACCAGTAAATTCTGCCCCCAGTCAATAATTCCTTAGGTTTGGCCATGCCAACCATTCACTTGTGATGTTGTTCTTGAGGCGTTTAGATTTATGTTGGATATTCAATTTCTATTAAATATACATAAAGTGTTATGTACATATACACTTATTTATGGATTTTCTATTGTATTATGATTCTTTGTTTTTTTTATTATTGTAAAATAAGTTCTTCTTTTAATTCAGAATTTGGGGGCTGAAAATCATGTATAATACATAACATTCCAAATTAATTTTACAATATTTGCTCTGGTAACTTCTTCCACTAAAAGTAAAATTTGCTAACATTTTAATGAGATGATGTTGTAGATTTAGGGGGAATTTTACATCTTAGAAATGATGAGTTTTATCATGTACATAAGTCTTTTATGTTCTTTTGTATACTTTTATTTTCTCAAACATGCATGCATGCAAAATATTACGTTTGTGACATCTATATAAAATTATGTAATGACTAACATTTATCAAACTAGATATATTATGATAAAAATGGGTTCTGAAAATTATTTTTCTCACCCTCATCTCTGTCTTTCTTACTCTATTCTCTTTATATCTTTCTTAATGTACATTGCCTTTTCTGCATATCATGGATTTTATCTGTTTGAACAAATACTGCCATATCCTTTTATGTTATCGTGGTTCAGACATGCAGTAATTTTTATAAGCATATGCTTCTACTGGGGAATGAATATGTATTTTCAATAGCTAGTTTCTTAAAAGAAATAACATATTTTACTCTCTCTTTTGTTCGTAATAATTTATTTGCTCCATGTGTTTGCTGATACTATTTAATTTTGTCTCACAGATATGATTTTATTTGTCATTTTCAAATTTAGCTATTTTATAATTATTGAATACTTATGTTTCCTATTGAAATATGGCTATTGACATCTATTCCCTTCCTTTTATTACTACCAGGGATTAAATCCAGAGGCACTTTACCACTAAATAACATTCTAGATTTTTTTAGTATTATCTTTTAAATATGGTTTTACTTAATTACTCTTCACCTCAATAAATTCCTGAGACTGGGATTGAGCTCACAATTCTTATTTCTGAGTATCCCAAGTTGCTGGAAGTATACAAATGTACCAACATGAATAGCACTTACCTTCTTCTTTTTTTTTTTTTTTGAGTCTCTGTGTTTGAAATTTTCTTTTTTATTTTTATTTACTTTTTTGGTACCCAGTTTTAAAATCAGGCTTGCTTAACTGCTGTGCAACATTCCCTGCTCTTTTTATTTTAATTTTCCTCCTTTTTCATATGTGAGGCATACATTTTGTCCTACATGAGGAAATTAGTTTTTCTCAATTGTTTATTTTAGTTTGTACCCTTCAATGATATGATATCATAAATATAAATTTCATTTTAATATTTTTCTATTTTGTTATAAAGGTATCATTTAACTTTGAAAACAAACAACCATAATTCTCTCTTTTATTATTATTATTTTATTATTTTAGATGACTAAAGAAAAGTGTACCATACTACTTCACAACATTTACAGTCCTATCTAAAGTATATTTTGAGTAAGCATCTCACTAAGCTGCTTAAGCTCATCTAGATTTTGCAATTTTTTCTTCTTTTCCTTCCAAGTATCTAGTTTTATGGTCACCCACCACTAGATACACTGTATAAAACTCTTTGTTGTAAAAACTTTGCATATCTTATATTTTTCTTTTCTATTAAATTATGATTTTTTTGCCATTGAATGCTTTATTAAGTCATACCAGTAAATGATACAATGGAATTTTTTCTTATTAAGATACTCCATTTTTGTGCAGCTTTCTTTGGAAAGTTTGTCATTTTTTTTCCCTTTATGGTAGTTCAGTTTCTGTGTTTTACCATTATCTAAATGACCAGAATCTTTTTAAGTATTCTGTCTTTAGATCCATGGGGCTGATTATTCACCTCCTTTATGAGATCTATATTGATTGCTATAATGTTAAATCCCATAGTCATATGTGGCACAATGTTTTCATTAATGAGGGACTTTATGTACTCTAATGGCTAAATAATAACCTAGGTATATATTAGTCTATACCATCTAGAATTATGTGAGTACTCTGCATCATTAGCAAAATAACAGAACAACCTTACGATGCATTTTCCAGAATGCATACACATAAAATGAGGCATTATTATATATACCATACACTTTACAAGTATATAAAACATAAATAATATAAAAATGTTACTTCTGAAATTTACCAGCATTCTTTTAATTTTAGTTGTATTCTCAATGTAAAATTTGTAATTACTGATACTTTCTATGCTATATTCACTATTAATATGTTTAAATATTACTTCTTTGTTAGTATTTTACCTCTATTCTCTACCTACACAAATTTCCTGTCTCAAAATATTGAGATGAATAATTAGCTAATGAGTTCTTAGTTTTATGTTTAATTAATCATTTAATAGTGTAATTTTATTTTAACCATAACTTAGATATATTTTTCAGGTTTATTAATATAGTTACTGAACTTTTTTTGTTCTTGAAATTGAACCCAGGGTCTTGTGCATGTGAGGCAAGCACTCTACCACAATTGAGTGCTAATTACTATCACCCTAATTACTATACCTATTTAAGGTGTATACTTTTAGCATTTGACCTACAAACACATCCAAAAAAACAGATCAATAATTAACTGATTCATCCATTACTCCAAATATATTCTATTACCCTTTTTAAGTTTCTCTCTTATTCTCTTCCCCACCACCTTTTGTGAAATTAATTTGATCTTATTTAACAATGCAAATACATGACCAGCATCAAATCTCTATAGGTCAATGAATTATTACAAGTGGAACATACTATGTAACTACTATTTCTATTAAGAAATAGACCATTAATGAAACTATGGAGAACAGCTTTGCTTTCAAAGTACCCTCCAGTCACCCTAGTGGTAATTTCAACATTTTTGTTCCAACTTATTCTTTTAATGTATTATTTTTTAAAAAATAAGTAAATAAATATACAGCAGTGTTGCCATTTATTTATTTAATTATACAAAAATTTAGTAAAATATGTAGTTAATTGTGTAGAAGACAGAATCTTACACCATTTATGCTTAAAGCTTTGTTGGTGGAGAAAAATCAGAGGATGATCCAGGAGTCATAAAAAAGAGGGGCAGCTCAAAATGTCATAGATGGAGTATTAAGAGTTCAGGTATGAGAGGTAACGTGAGTATAAGGATTGGTGGGATAAGTTGAACAAAAAGAATAACAAAAGATTGGGAATGAGTTATTGGGGACAATCTGAGGAAGCTCAGATTGAACAGATCCAGAAGTGAAACATCAGCAGATTTAAGTTTGAGGAGCAGTGCCTGTATAGGAACAAATTAGAAGTCTTGAAAAAACAGAGTGTGACATCTCTGTTAGAGCTCTAAGAGCAGAAAGCCAGGTGTGTGGCATACTTGTTTGATTATACCATTACACCATTAAGTTCTGGTTATTAGGAATTTCCAAATATGAGGCCACTGGGGTAAGTATTATGCTGCCACAATATTTCCTGTCTTCTCCCACTTGGGATGAAACTTTTTCTCATCTGATACACAGTTAACAGTTTCTTCCTCCTCCTCAGATCCATTCTTTTACTCCTTCACCACTTTTTCTTCTACTCATTCCTGTTGGCCCTTCTTTCCATTGTGTCTATATTCAGATCCTTGATTCTCAAATATGCTACTTCCTTATGCTTTACTCTGACATTATTGTGGGACTGGGCACAGGCTAATGGGAATCTTAGGAACAAGGGCCCTAATTTAGGGAACTTGGACAATGGAAGGTGCTGGCAGATGCAGTCTATTTTTATGGTGAAAGCAGTAGTGGCAGCCATCTTTTGGAACATTCAGAATATTTTGGTGTACAAGAATAGAACTGATGACTCATTAAGGTTTACCTATGTAGGCAGTACCAAATCAATTTTCTACTAGGCTCTAAAGTTTTGCATGGCAAAGAATAGGGTTTGTCAATTCCAATAAATTATTATGTTTGTAATTTCAGTCTTTTTTAATTTTATATATCATGTTTTTCTTCCTGGTTGGTATGCAACAGTGAATTTACTTTTTTGAAAACTCGTCTAAGGAGTAGTGATATATACTCCTTTTTGTTTTTGTAAATTTATGTGATGGTTGAATATTTTCTCTTTTATTAAGTGAATTTAGAAATATTTTGACTGTAAAATACTCTTTTGGTATGCCTTCATTTCCTCACAAATATAACACCACTTTTATTCTGTCATATCAACTTTTTGCTATATATGTACTTTAAAAGTATTTTCTCCCACTTTATATTTTAGCATTGATCATGGACTGTTCCTTATACTAAAATATTAAAAATTGGTCTTCAAATATATACATCTGTGGAAATATACAGGGAAGGGTCTTAAAAATTGAGTAATATTGGTCACTGATGTAGTTTCTCCTTTCCCAGTATTCAAATAAGTACCATGCACATTTATTGTAGGAGGATGATCCAGCCCCGACAGAAAGGATAAATAGAGTATTATTTAGAATAATACAAAACTCCATGGGATTGAGAGAGTTTCTAGGGTTCCAAGAAAAAACAAATAAGACCTTCACTCTGGAAATGGCTCTGTCCTCTGCTCTGCATCTGGAGACAGTATATTATGTCACTTTTTAATCCATCACGCTCACATTTGTACATAATTAACCTGTCTTGCTACATTCTCTTAGCTCAGTGACCCCTCTATTTCTTCATCCACTGTGCATGAAATTTCCTTTTTTTGTGATTCTGTCAAATACTCTGTGCAAGAATATAAATAAGCTTTTTTTTTAAGAGAGAGTGAGAGAGGAGAGAGAGAGAGAGAGAGAGAGAGAGAGAGGGAGAAAATTTTTTAATATTTATTTTTAGTTCTCGGCGGACACAACATCTTTGTTTGTATGTGGTGCTGAGGATCCAACCCGGGTCGCACGCATGCCAGGCGAGCGCGCTACCGCTTGAGCCACATCCCCAGCCCTATAAATAAGCTTAATGAAGGATTTACCTTCTCTCTCTCATATATATATATATATATATATATATATATATATATATATATATATATATATATATATCTAAATCTCTTTATATATTTTCTCTCACCTGTCTGTATTCCTGGATTCTCTTTTTCACTTCTCCCATACAAAAGCAAATGTTTATTAATTGTTTTCACTTTTATCTCTATATTCTCTCTTTCTCTCATTTTTTTTAAGAGAGAGTGAGAAAGGAGAGAGAGTGAGAGAGAGAGAGAATTTTTAATATTTATTTTTTAGTTCTTGGCAGACACAACACCTTTGTTGGTATGTGGTGCTGAGGATCGAACCCCAGGCCGCACGCATGCAAGGCAAGCGCGCTACCGCTTGAGCCACATCCCCAGCCCCTCTCTTTCTCTCTTAAAACACCACATCTTACAATACTTCTGTTCTCTCATTGTCAATTATTAGAAATTGTGAACTGTTTTAGCAAACTTACTATTTATATTGTAGACAATAATTTAATACACCATTTCTGTTTATTTTGACAAAACTGTGGATGCTTTAATAGGAGCTATTAAGATTAAAGGTGTATATTGTTTGCATTTGGTGCTATTAATATTAGCCTTCCCCTTAAATGTGAGGTGTTGGGAGAATTCAGGTACACTATAAGACTTCAATGTAGAAACTACTGCCTCAGAATCATACTGCTATGTGGAAAAAAAACACAAACAAAATGAAAATCAAGAGATCAAAGTGCCTCAAAAAGCCATCAAATTCCAACAATGGAATCTGTGGATGACAGAGTAGAATAAATATCAGAAAGGAATTTAGAAGATACATAATTTGGCTGAACTTTGAAATGAAGGGTGACACAGTAGAGGAAATACAGTAAGTAAAAGATCATGTCAATAAAGAGGCAGAGATTATGAAAAGAAATCAAACAAAAATCTTCATATGAAGACAATAATAAACCAAATTAAAATTTCAATGAAAAATTTCACTAACAGACTGGATCACTTAAAGAAAAAAAAACTACAGGCAATGAAGACAAAATATATACTCTTGAAAATGAAATCAACCACACTAAGAGGACGGTAAGAAATTATGAAGATAAATTCTAAGAAATAAAAGATAACATGAAAAGACCAAAATAGATGAAGTCTTAAAGACAAAAACCAAAGTAATGCATAACCTTTTAAAAATAATAATATCAGAAAAATTCCAAATCTAAAGAATAAAATGGAAAATCAACTACAAGAGCCTTACAAAATCCCAGATGAATAAAATTACAGCCAAACCTCACCAAGGCACATTATAATAGGAGTGAATAACCAACAGAATAAGAATAAAATTTTAATGCCTGCAAGAAACAAAAATTATATATAGAGGTAAACCAATTTAATTTTCAGCTGATTTCTCCACCCAAACCCTCAATGGCAGGAGGTCCTGGAATAGTATATATCAAGCTCTAAAAGAAAGTGAATTTCAACCAAGATCATTATATGTAGCAAAATTAAGCTTCAGATTTAAAGATGCATGCTCTGAGAATATGCCATATTTGGAGAAGGACAGAGATAAAATGCCAAAAGAGTGTAGATGGGGAGGAGGCATCAGAAGAGCTTGGTGGCATGCAGCAAGCAGAAAGCAGCCTTTTCAGCTGATTCCATCATTGCTTAGGAGGCTTGACTCAATAAGAAGTAAATTTTGTAAAAATTGAGTAAATAATAGATGAGCAAAGCAGAAGCAGAGAATGGGAGGCATTAGGTAGAAAAGTGAGAAGCAGAAAACAAGTGGTGAGGGAGCCTGTCTTTATAGTTTCCCTCATCTTTGGATAAAATCTGCTTATAACAGACTCAGCTCAACAGCCTGGTTGGGAAAAGGTTCAGCTCTAATCTCACCACAACCATTAATTTGAAAGCCCCCCTCGGTAAAATGTGCTGTGAAATCATTAGGAAATTTAGAATCAGACAACCCTAGCAGCACTAGTTTATTCTTTACCCAGTATAATTATTCTTCATGATTTAGTGCTTAGTTTAAGTGCCTGCTCACAAAACTACACTGTTTTCCCTTGGAAGATTATAAATTAGTTTGAATTCTTAGAACTTATTTATCTTTGAGGTCATGAATCTTTCCTTTAGTCTAGACTTACCCATTCATTATTAGAAGGAAAAAATATTTTATTTGAGAGATAAATTATGTCCTCTGGTGATATGTACAATGTGTATATTTTTATAATTGGAGTCTATAACTTAATACATGAAGCTGTTTTGAGATTGAAATATGCTGAGTAATTTTTGGTATTTAGAATCTCAACTTTATGAAGTCTGTGTTCATGATCTTTTTAACAACTACCTTTGATTCTATAAAAATCACTGAGATACCATTATTGCCTAATTTAGTACTCTAAATTATCATTTACCAGTGCTTTTTTTGAATTTTGCATTCTATTTTGAAATCTACATCATGCCAAGAACTTTGGAAAATTAATTCACTCCTGATACTTTTATTAACATTTTTTCTTAATTTCAGTCTGAATAGAAGCTGCCATATTTGGACTGAAGTTACTTATTCAAATTATAACTAAATTTAAGAATTTTGTCTGTAAAAATGAATTTGAAAAGTACTTGTGTCAATTCAATTTGAAGTGAAAGGAGATATTGACTACCTGCCTTTGACTGATCTCTGATCCTTGGTTGTGAGTGGACTATCTAGTTATTTAGTACTTGGCCTTCAGCTACTAGACTGTTTATGAATTTGAAAAATTGTAAATGCCCTGGGTTTAAATTAATAATTTCTTTGATTTTGTGAAGAAATAAAGAATATTGGCAGTCATGTAATTTTTGAAAAGCATTTAGTAATTAAAATAAAAAAAAAAAACTATTCCTGAATTCTTCATAGAAAACGTCCTTCATTTAGTACAATTTTGTGTTCTTACTATTAACATCTTTAGGAATATGTAATAGTTAAACATTGAAAAGAGGCAATACAAAATGGTAGGTAAGAATGTGAACTTAGAAATCTGACTGGTTGCCTGGGCTCACATCCTGGCTCTGACACGGCACAGCCATGTAGCCTGGGCACACTACTCAACATCTCAGGATTTTTTTTTTCCTGTAAAGATGGAATAATAATAATGCCTGCATCAGGATTTCTGTAGGATAACCTGTTGGAAAATATGTAAAAACATGTAAATCTTTAGACCTTAAGTAATACCCGGATCATAGAAAAACCATCATAACCTTTCTTTCTTTCTTTCTTTCTTTCTTTCTTTCTTTCTTTTTCTTTTTCTTTTTCTTTTTCTTTTTCTTTTTCTTTTTCTTTTCCATTAAGCAGTCTGTGCACCTGGAAAGCAGGGAGCGAGCTGTTCCAGAGTTGCCAGAAGGAGCACATGGTCTGGGCCAAGAGGAGCAGCAGAGAGAGGAGCAGGCAGTGAGCGACAGGGTACCCTGGCATGAATGCTAAGCTACCCAGACTGTAGAGGGACGTGTGGCTGCAGCTGGGACTCTACCAGGAGGTGCACCCTCCCTGCGCGTTAGTTATGCGAGTTGTAAAATTACTATCCAAATTTCTCACAGTGTTTTTCAAACAGCATTGTTCTTGGTTACAGAAAATTCTTGGCTTGATTCTTGGTATGAAACTGGAAGTGCAAAGCACATCTTCTCTTGGCTTCCTTTTCTCAACTTACACATTAACCCTGAAAGTAAAACCCATTCTGTGGACAACCTTTCAAAGATGCTGTTCATCTTTCAAGACCCTGTTTTAGCAGACAGAGAAGGTACTGATGATCCAGACCTTTTTTCTTGTCATTCTGAGAAAAAAAAAAACGATGCTGAAAATGCCTGCTGAAGGGAGGGTCCCGCCCTCACAGTCTACGTCAGACAAGGAGGTGCACAGAACAGTGACAAATATGTTGCCCTCTGAATCCCCCAAATGCATCTCATTTTAAATGGTAAAGCTACAGAATGTATCTGCAAGGGTGTGTGTCTGCACAGATGTGCATGTGTGTATCAGACAGCCAGTATACACATTTTATTTCATTCTGAACATTAATAATTAGACTTGAAAATTTCAATTTGATGATTAAATAATCAGATTATTTCATTTCCATATATTATAAACTATTACAGGGTAAAAAGCATTGATTCTTGTCCATGTCTCAAATAAAATCATGATATGAATTTTTAGACCAAGATTTTTGTGTGTGTGTGCTGAGGATTGAACACAAGGTCTTGTGCATGCATGGCAAGCACTTTACCAACTGAGCTATATCCTGAGCTAGAGAAAGATTTGTAATGAAAATAAAATATCTCACATCAGAGAAGTGGACATACATGATTTTTTTTTCTCCAAGTGGGGTAGTTTCAGTTGGATAATAAAAGCTGAATCTTGTTTCATACATACCTATTGTCCTCTTAACATTTTTAATTAAAGAACATTTATACAAGTAGGATTTAGGTTCAAGATATATCTCTTTGTCTCATGGTTTTGTTGCTCTACTTTCTTTGAAGCTGTCCTCTTAAAAGTTTCTGCTGATACTTAGCATTTTTATACTACCCCAAAGGATATGTTGAAGAGAGAGAGAGACCATTTAGACCATATGTCTAGAGGTTGCACATGTGAGTATAGGGTAACCAGATCAGTTTAGTTTGCCCTAGATTGTCCCTGTTTTAGTGGTTGATATTTTTTTGTTTACTGCTCCTGGGGTTATATAACTTGCCCTATTGTATTTGTCTTTACTACTATTAAAGTTTCTATATTTCCAAGGAACTATGGAAAGTTCAATGCTAACTGATGCTGAAATATTTTGTGAACAGAACTGAATTTATTTCCAAAGTATTTTTCTCAGTAATGTACCATTGTCCCTACAGCAGAACTTACTATAGATTCCACTTATACAACATTATTAAAGTTAGAAGATGACAGGTTGTTGGGGGTTAGTGATGTAGGAGAGGGACAAATGTGAAGGGATTAGAGAAGGACATCTCAATAGAGCCTTGGGGCCATGGAAATACTCTGCCTTGACTGTTTCACAGCAGCAATCTGGTGAGGTGTCCAGTTGTTATTTTTTAGGCTGGTATTGTTTCAGGAAATTGGGTAAAGGAAATGCATCATCTGTGAATTACTATTTCTTTAAAAAAAAACTGTGAATCTGTAGTTATCTCAAGAGCTTAGATGCAGGGAATGGGAAGAGAAATGTGAAACCTGCAAAAAGTATTGGAAAAGGTTTTATTTTCAGGTTGGGTCAGTGGCTTAGTGGCAAGATAGCTTGCCTAACATGTGTGGGGCACAGGGTTTGATCCTTAGCACCACGTACATAAATGTGCAAATAAAATAAAGGCATTCTGTCCATCTACAACTGCAAAAAAAAAATAAGGAAAATGTTTTATTCCCAAAGTATGGAAGGTTTCCAGAAGGAAACTCCTTTAGAAATTCTTTGTATCTGCTCCTGGACAGGCAGTGTATTAAGAGCTTTGAGACCATGGATACTCACTGTTTTGATAACATAGCTACTGCTTAATTTTGTTTTGATGCTGTATACACCATGTTCAGTATTTTAGTACTATTTCAAAAAGTAGAGCCTTCTGAGTATTTCTTAGGAAGCTGTGGTCAGTACAGTCTGGTGGTGCAGAGCCTGGGATCAGACACCACACCAGGGCTTATGCCTTAGCTCTACTTCCGCTGGGTAGTATAATCTTTGGCAAATCATTTATTGTTTTTGGCATGAGTTCTTAAATGTAAGATGAGATCAGAGAAGTCAGTTTTGTCTCTATCATAAGTGAGATGTGAAGAATCATTGAGACAATGAATGCATTCTATGAGTGCTCTGCAGATGCCAACTTTTCTTCAATTATTATTGGAAGCAGGTACAGTAGTGGTGCAGGAAAACCAAGAGATATATTTCTTCTTTTTTTTCAACAACTGTGATTTGTAGAAAGTCTCTTAGCCTTCCATAACTTTGTTTTCTTCTGTGGAATCTCATTATGTCTTAGTACATGACAGGTCAACAAGATTCTTGGTTCCAAATGCCTGAATTGTGAGGTGAACTTTCTAGAGGCAATAAAGCCATGACTGAAAGCACAGGCTAGAGTCTCACAGGCATCAATTTGTATCTTGTCTCTGCCTCAGTTCCAAGACACATGTATCTCACTGCTGATCCACATCTTTTCCCTCTGCTTTTCTCTAAGACTGCATTTTTTTCCAGAACAGCACTGTAATCAACCCACCCCAGGTGCAAATCAAAATTATTACTACTGTTGTAATACCTCTAATATTATTACTCATTCTCTACTCAAACTAGTGCCCAATAGGCAAATTTACCAATGCCACTACCCTCTTCCTGTTTTTCCAGGTAAGTGTTTTTGGACTGCATTTACTGATTCTACACATTGGCTTTGCTTCTTTTCCAGCTGTATGGTTAGAGTAGGATAGTGGAAGATAAAACAGAGCCTACAAATCCTATCTGTTTGCTGTTTGGTTCTTTGTGGAACGTGTTTGCTGACCCTCATCTAAGAAAATCATGACAGACACATCCTTCAGTTTCCTGGCTTTCCTTCCACCTGAGGATTGTGTGGCCTGTGTTTTCCTCCTCTATTTTCTGGCAGAGTTGTATTAAATTGTTTCTAAGTGAGATGTTTCTAGGTGTGATAACCCTCCATAATAATACAACAGTGAGCATGTGGGCAGGCCAGGTGGAGTGGAGCAGAAGGAGGGCAAGGCAAGGATGTTCCAAAGCCATGCTTCAGCTGCTTTGCTGGTCCTGGGCTACCTAATTTAGTATTTTTATTATATAAAAAAAATAAACTCGTATTTTGGTAACACTTTTAAAATCATTGGTTGTTGTTGCCTGTGACTATTTGAAACACAACCATAATATATAGTCTTATTAGTAAAATTGTGAAAAAATTGTTGGACTTCTTTACTCTTCAGATTTTCTATCTGCTTCTCATTTTAATAATAATGATTATTAAAATAGGTAATAAATATAAAGATTTGTCTCAGTTTTTTGTGGAGTAAGCAAGTAATTGGAGGTTGTTATTTTTATTTCCTAATAAGTCTATACATTATTTTAAATTACTTTGAGTCTATGTCTATGTGGGCATATATTCACCAAATAAAGTACCTTTATTCAGAAATGTTTCCATTGTAGATGTAGTTATTTTGATCATCTGTGTGGAAATAAATGTTTTGTATTTGAGTTGAACTACAAATAAGTTTGCTGAATGTTTTAAAAAAACGTATGCATCCATTTTTTAGAAAACTGTCTCAGGGAAGCATTCAATGCCATTTATACTATTAAGTAATGTTTACAGTTCATAACAGAAAACAGATGAAAATAGTATCAAAATTTTATTATGTTTAAAAAAGAATAGATAATAATAAAAACCATTGATGAATACTAATTTGTTCAGGATCTGAGATCTAAATATAAAATTGTTTCAAGTATTCATTCCCTGGTACTTAATCCATTAACTTGTTAATGGCAATGCCATGTAATAATGGCTGTTCCAAAGTACAAAATTCAAGAGATGTGTTCCTTTGCATTCCTTTGATTAAAAAAATATCATAATTACTGATTTTGACTGGGAGGGCTTCAATACAAAAGTAGCATTATATTTTTCCTGAGTTTTCTTACATCAGGGATTTGAAAAAAAATATAATTATTTTAATACAAGTACATCTAAAATGTTAGCTGTAAAGAAATTTTTTTCACAATATTCATATGATCTGTTTATAGCCATCACCATTAATACAGATATTCAAATAATTTATTGCTGCATTAAACCACCTCATCTTATGCAGACATGAGGTGTCCATAAAATGACTTAGTTTTCTGACCAAGTCACCTATCTAAGATTCCAGATTAGCCAATGAACCTTAATTATAATGTAATATTTAAAGCAGGCTATCTCAAGCCTTATAAATGTCAGGAAACAGACATAGGTACGTGGGTTCTAGGAAATATCAGTATTATGATTTAGATATTAATTTTTCTTCAGAAGCTCATCTATGAGACAATACAAGAAGGTTTAGGTGTGAAATGATTAGTTTGTGAAACTCTTACCTATTAAGTGAATTAATCTTCTGATAAGGATTGAGTGGTAACTAGAGGCAAGTTTGGTATAGCAAAAGAAGAAGTGTCCATGGGGTCAGGCCTTTGGGGTTTATATTTTCTCTCTAATGAGCAAAGCACTCTCTGTTTCCTGGTAACATTTTTTCAGCTTCTTTTTTCTACCACACTCTCTTGCCATTGTGTTTATTCTCATTCCAGACCCTGAGTAATGAAGTTAGCCATGTCTGCACTGAGACATCTGAAACTTTGAGCCCCAAAATAAACTCTTCCTCCTCTAAAATTTTTATTGAACTTAATTTTGGTCACAGCCATATAAAAGTCAAATAAAAGAGTAAGATGCTTCCATATTTGGGTACCTAATTTTAGACTAATAGGTAAAATATGTGAGGCCTTACAAAGTTCAAATCAAATGTTGACTGCACCAGAATTTCAAGATGCCTTTGAAAAGTGAAAAAAAAAAAACCTCCCTGGTGAAAGGACCTGCCATAGGCTAGTCTGGCATATATAAAGTGTTAAGGCTATATACAGATGAGTAACAATGTATAGTCCTTGAAGATCTCATACAAACATTAAAGACATACTGTGATCAGTAACCTATGTGTAAGAAGACCTTGACCAATTATACCCCAAATGAGGGAAGAAGGGTCTCCCTTCATTTGGGGTGTAATTGTAACTTGTTTAATACCACAAAATATTGAGAAACCCACTGTCAACTACTTCTTTGGAGGTAAAATACATCTCAAAAGAGTACAGCAAAAATGATATATTTTTTTTAAAAAATCACATAGAAGGAAATATTTAAATGGCACATAAGTTTATGAACATGAGTACAAAGCAATACTATTCGATGAGCTACAATTTAAGCCAACATAGACTATTGTACACTTACCAGAAAAAAAAAGAAGAAGAAAACACACAGAAAAGACTAATGGTAACAGACATATTAAATGATTGGAATTGTGCAGCCTGCTCTGGCAAGTTAAAAGGTAATGGCACTTTGAAAAATGTGGTGGTACTCTCTATTAAGACATATACTATGAGCCGTTAATTCTAATACCACACAAAACTAAAGTGGAAAAAACATTCTATGGAAATGCTCTAACTGGCCCCCACCACTGTTGCTTTAACCACTGGAAACTTTTCTGCCAGCTTCCACCGCACTCTTCTGTCCAGGATTCTTCAACATAGACACTGAGACCCAGTTTTCAAACAAGTCTAAACACCACTTTAGCAAAATGTCAGAGAAAATCAAGAGGTAGTGCTCTTTTAATGCCAAGGACCTGAATGATAAGAAGAAAATGAAGAATAACAGAAGCTGGAAAGACCAAAATAAAGAATGAGACGTAGAATGAGGAGAAAAAAAAAATTCTGATGAGGATGTAGAGGGGAATAAATAGGATACAGAAGATGAGAAAGAAGATAAAGTGAAGCCCAATTGGCTGAAATCAGAAACTGTGGTGACAGCAGTAGAACAGTGTGTTTGGGAAGGGTTTCCTCTTGGGTAGTGAGAGTAAAAAAAATAAAATAAAATAAACTAGTGTGTGAATATTTTACCTGCCTGTAGCTCAGAGAGCTGCCCCAGAGATGACATTTTTAAAAATTCAGGCATTTTGTTTCCACCTATCCAGATGCTGACCTGCTTACTTTACCATTGTTACACCAGCAGACATGTTCCATTTGAGCTTTACCCTGGTTTCCAATTTCCCTTCTCCTCTTCCTTGCTCTTTTTCTTCATCCTACCATTTATTCTCTGGTATCCTTTATTAGCAGGCCCCAGCTTTATGTCCTGCCTCAGCCCCCTTCTACATATCAGGATTTACCTCAATCCTCTTCTATGAGAGGACAGTGGGCTGAAGTGAGGTCAGGGTTTAAAAGAACCAGATTCCCCCTTTTTGTATTGATTAAAGAAGGAGTAACCTTCTTTTTTATTATTTGCTTTTTCTGAAAGAAATAAATAGCACTATATAGAAAACAAAAAGAGTTATTACCATTGGGGATTATGGAGGTATATTAAGAGGAAGAGAGCATGAGGTGATTCTCAGGACATCATTAATGTTAAATTTCTTGATGTAGGGAATAATACATGGTTTGTTTACTTTGTGATGATACAAGGATCTCTATCATTTTGATGTTTGCCTGTTCTTACTGTGCTCAAGAAGAGCTGTATATTATTTTGCAAAATGTTGCAGAGGAGAGTAAAATGATGGATTTAAACATTAGGAGACATATTATAGTAATGGATGTGATAATTTTGTTGATTTTGGTGCTAGTTTAATGGGTTTGTACATATACAATAAGAGAAAAATATACACCTAAGATATATACAGGTAAACATGTGCCAATTAAACCTACATAAGGCTGTAAAAAAGTGAGATGCATCTAAAGTCAAGATTAAAAAAACACATAAATTAGTAAGCCATAAAATGACTAGGAATTAGTTAGCAAATTCTTCATCTCAATAATTGGAAAAGTACATTTTATAAAAATAAGAGGAAAGAAAATCTAAGCAATGGAGCAAAATTAGAAGCTATTGAAAATTAACACACCACAGAAGAATGCCAATGTTGGTGATTTTAAAAAGCAGATAAGCAGGGCTGGGGCTGAGGCTCAGTAGAAGCACACTTGCTGGGCATATGTGAGGTACTGGGTTCAATTCATAGTACCACATAATACTAAAAATAATAAAGTTGTGTCAACAGCCAAAACAAAATTAAAAAGCAAATAAGCCACAGCAGTGGTGAAAACTTTTAATTCCAGTGTCTCAGAAGTCTGAGGCAGGAGGATCATGATTTCAAAGCCAGTCTCAGAAACTTAGTGAGGCACTTAGCAACTCAGCAAGATCCCTTCTCTAAATAAAATTCAAAAAAGTGCTGGGGATGTGACTCAATGTTTAAGTGTAGATCTCAAACTAAAATAAATAAGTGGTCAACTCCAGACAAAACCCTTTCTTGCTATTTATGCAGTGGTACCTCATAGATGTTATGGTGTATGGAAGAAGAAAAATGGCATTCATTCAAAAGAAAATTGTTAGGGTATCGAGACATCTGTGTGATAATGTAATGCTATTGTACCCTTCACTCATACCACATAACAGCTTATTTTCACATACTAAATACTGAATATAAGAATTAATAATAACTATTCTTAAATAGAAAAGAAAACATAAAGAATCCATAAGTTAACATAAATAAGAAGGACATACATTATATATTTTGTGCACACCTGAAATACGCTGTACTCTGAAAGCAATGGCAAGAGCACCACAATTTTAAAGTAAAACCACACAACTGAGCAAAATCCCATCTCAAAACAAAATTTTAAAAATAGCTGAGAATATAGCTCATTTATAGGACACTCTGGATTTAATCCCCAATATTACAAAAAAATAATTTTAAAAAATCACATCATATACACAAACATTATTGACTAACATATGGAATAAATGCATTCTTAGAAAAAAAGACTATAGAGTTAAACTGTTCATACCCATTTTTAGAAACTTTTTTGTTATTAAAAATACATGATACACTTCTACCATAAACAGAAACTAAAATTATAAAACTTGATAATATGAGGATACAGCTACATTCTTTCAGATTTGAAACACAGGGCATGGTTGAAGTTAATGTACATTTAGGAAGAAATAAATATTATAGTTTAACAAAAAATATAAAACACCAGGTTTACTTTTTGTAGATGTCACATGAATATTGCATTTTACATGTATGCATATTTTAAAAGAAAATGTGCAGAGTTTGAGAAAATAAAAATACAAAATGCACATAAAAGACTCAATTGCACAACCTATTTATATATGATAAAACAGTCAGTATAAAGAAGACAATTTTCCCCAGGATAACTTGTATTAATACCCCATAAAATTTTTTCCATACTTTACTTTTTGTAAAAGAAAGAATCAAAGCAAAAAATTTTAAAATTCTCTTAAAAGGTTAAATGTATATAAAATTTTCCAAAGATGTCTGTTACATAAGAGCAAAAGTACCAACTATCTTTACCTGACACTAATATATGTTATATATTTAGAAACCACCATAGATAAACTCATATGTACATAATCACATTTTTATTTCTAAGTGCAACACATTTTTAGTTCACCAGCCAAGGGTAAGATCTTTTGCATCTGAAGCACAGCTGTTAGAATGGCTACTATAAAAATGTTAAGCAATTATACAAATGTGGAAGAAAGTAACAATTTCACAATATACTAGAATATTAATTTAGTGGAGACATTTTTTAAAGCAGTAGAATTTGAAATTTTTTTTCAGCTACTTTGCTGAGAAAAAAAAAAAGATCCAAATATTGACATGAACACAACTCTCAATAGACATAAAATATTCCAACTGTGGGATCCTCATAACAGAAAGTTCTGAAACACAGGGCCAAGAAAATACCAGAGTGGGGAATGAGAACACTCTGACATAAATTCTACAAGAAGGACTATTGGCACAAAGACACTTGGACAATGTGTCTGCTTTCGGAGAGACAAAGAAAAAACAAAGAGACACATTTTTTTCAAAAGCCAAGTGATCCTTCTCTACTTTTATATCATGTAAAATGTTCATGAACAAACAAAAAATCAAACATTTGATATTGAGTTTTTCTATGATACTAGGAATTTGAAAGAGGAGCATGTTAAATCTGAGGTACATACCTAGTCCTTGTTTTAAAATTTTGAGGAAGTTTTTGCTAACATTCCCATGTTGACCTTGAAAGTGTAATACATGTGATTACATGCATTTGTCATTGCACCCAGAGAGGAAACCAATCCTTGAAAATATTCTATGCATTCCAACATGGCGGGGGGCACAGAGAGATCAAGTCTCTGACCTCTTCAGCTGTGCGGGCATAGGGAGTCGTAAACAATCTAAATTCTGTTTGCTCAGGATCACTAGGCAATGCTGAGCTGACGTGGATCTGGGGCGCACAGTCTGGGCCTCTCAGAACACACACTGAGCCCGGATCGGCTGAATTCAAGCTCCCCCCGTTCGCCTGCTTCCCGCAGACAAACACTGTGACTCAGCACTAATCCATCTGGCTGAAACAACTGGTCGGCCCTTCTGATCCTACGGAGGTAAGTGCCAACCAAGCCTTCATAGGTAGTGGCCACAGGTTTGAAAAGGGGCTTGGGAGAGAAAGTAAGGACCCACCCATTGCATTGGTCACCCGGCAAAGGGAAACAAACTGTTGCCATTTGCATGAGATACCACCATGGCAGAGAACTGATGTCACCAGACTTCGGTGGAGGAGATAACTTCATTGAAACCTGCGGCTACAGGTGTGTAATTCCCTAGCCTTCCCTCTCCACACATCGGGGAAACCTTACGGGCCCCTCCCAGCTCTCCCGTGAGCGCGATAGCCAGACCGAGGGAATCAGACGTGGCGGGGAACCCACGGCACGGAACTCCCAGCTACCGCTCCCACCAGTGCTGACAACTGAGGTCTCTTGCACCAGCTACCGTGGGCAGGGCTACTGGAGGGCAAGTAAAATTTGCTGAGGATTCTCAGCCCCAAGCTCTACAAACTTAGGGTCTGAGGGAATGGCAACCTGGGAGAGTGTGCCCAGTCATTCATAAAAACAGGGCTCCCGGGAGCGGCAGACCTGACGTGTAGCCAGTATTGTGGTGAGCGGCACCCGTGAGAGGGGCCTGGCTAGAGGAAAAGTGGGGAAGTGACTAGACACAAGAGGAGGCCCTAGACACTCAGGATTGGAGACTCGCCCAGTCTGGGAGGAGGAGCTGCTTCACAGTGATTGGTTCCCGAGTATTGACAGGAGAAACTTGGCCTGGTGGGCACAGCGCTACCTACTGGAAGAGAAGTTAATCAAACTCTAAGCCTGCATTTATTAGTTTTTTTTTTCTTTTTTTTTTTGATTTAGGGTTTTTCTTTCATTTTCATTTTTCTTTCTTGTTGTTTTTTAAATTTTTTAAAAATTTTTTTAAAATTTTTTTCTTCTAATTTTAATTTTTTTATTATTATTTTTAAATGTTTTTTTTTCTTTTTTATTTCCTATTTTTTTCTTCTTTTGTCTTTTCATTTCTTTTCAATTTTCTTATTCCCCCTTCCTTGAATTCTACCTGCTTACTCTCATTCTCTTTAGTGACTTCTTCCCTTTCCTTCTAATACCTTTGCTCCCAAGCATCAAATAAATTTATAGGAGTAAACAGTAACTCAGCAGTAAAAAAGAACAAGAAGTAACATGAGCAGCTTGAAAAAGCAAGGAAGAAAAGGAGTACAAACAATGCAGGACAGCCTAAATATTCAGGAGGACCTAGAGTCATCAGAAAAATGGTCATATAAAGAACTCAAGGAACACCTCAGACAGATGGAATGGAACCTTAAAGAGGATACAAGACAGCAAATTCAAGCAGCGAAAGAATACATTGAGAATGAATTACATAAACAGATAAAAGAAGAAGTTAAGCATCTTTATCAGGAGATAGAGATTATAAAAAATAATCAAAGGATAATTCTAGAAATGAAGGAAACGATAAACCAAATTAAAAACTCAATTGAGAGTATCACTAACAGAGTGGAGCAAGTAGAAGCCAGAACGTCAGATAATGAAGACAAAATATATCATCTTGAAAAGAGTCTAGCCAACTCAGAAAGGCTGGGAAAAAATCACAAGAAAAACATCCAAGAGTTATGGGATAACATAAAAAAACCAAACTTACGAGTCATTGGGATAGAAGAAGGTACAGAGATTCAAACCAAGGGAATGAGTAACCTGCTGAATGAAATAATTACAGAAAACTTTCCAGAAATAAAAAAAGGAAACAGATATACAAATTGAAGATGCATACAGGACACCGAGCACACAAAATCAAAGTAGACCAATGCCAAGACACATTGTTATGAAGATATCCAATATACAGAACAAAGAGAAAATACTAAAAGCTACAAGAGAAAGGAGGCAGATTACATTCAGGGGTAAACCAATAAAGTTAACAACGGATTTTTCATCACAGACGCTGAAAGCAAGAAGGTCATGGAACAATGTATTTCAAACACTGAAAGACAATGGATACCAACCAAGAATTCTGTATCCAGCAAAATTAAGCTTCAGGTGTGACAATGAAAGAAAAATCTTTCATGATAAACAAAAGTTAAAAGAATTTGCAGCCAGAAAACCAGCATTCCAAAGCATTTTGAGCAAAACACTACACGAGGAAGAAATGAAAAATAATAACCAAAACCATCAGTGGGAAGTGCCTCAGTAAAGACAGAGGGCAAGGGGAAAGATAATCATGGAGAAACAAACTATTTTTTTTTAAAAAAGGATAAATAATCAAACATGGATGGAAGTACAAACCATATATCAATAGTAAACCTGAATGTTAATGGCTTAAACTCTCCAATAAAGCGACATAGGCTGGTATCATGGATTAAAAAAACAAATCTAACAATATGCTGCCTCCAGGAGACACATCTGATTGGAAAAGACATACACAGGCTGAAGGTTAAAGGATGGGAAAAAATATACCACGCACACGGTCCTCGTAAGCAAGCAGGGGTGTCCATCCTCATATCGAATAAATTCGACTTCAAGACTAAGTTAATCAAAAGGGATAAGGAAGGATATTATATACTGTTAAAAGGAACCATTAACCAACATGACATAACAATTATCAATATTTATGCACCAAATAATGGTGCTGCGACATTCATAAAACAAATTCTCCTCAAGTTCAAGAATCAAATAGACCACAACACAATAATTATGGGTGACTTCAACACACCTCTCTCACCATTGGACAGATCCTCCAAACAAAAGTTGAATAAATAAACTATAGAACTCAATACCACAATCAATAACTTAGACTTAACTGACATATATAGAATATGTCAACCATTATCAAATGGATATACTTTTTTCTCAGCAGCACATGGATCCTTCTCAAAAATAGACCATACATTATGCCATAGGGCAACCCTCAGTAAATATAAAGGGGTGGAGGTAATACCTTGCATTTTATCTGATCATAATGGAATGAAACTGGAAATCAATGATAAAAGAAGGAAGGAAAAATCCTACATCACATGGAAAATGAACAATATGTTACTGAATGATCAATGGGTTACAGAAGACATAAAGGTGGAAATCAAAAAATTCTTAGAGATCAATGAAAATACAGACACAACATATCGGAATCTATGGGACACAATGAAAGCAGTTTTAAGAGGGAAATTCATTGCCTGGTGGTCATTCCTCAAAAAAAGAAAAAAACAACAAATAAATGAGCTCACACTTATCTCAAAGCCCTAGAAAAGGAAGAGCAAAACAACAGCAAATGTAGCAGAAGGCAAGAAATAATTAAAATCAGAGCAGAAATCAATGAAATTGAAACAAAGAAACTATTGAAAAAATTAACAAAACTAAAAGTTGGTTCTTCGAAAAAATAAATAAGATCGACAGACCTTTAGCCATGCTAACGAAGAGAAGAAGAGAGAGAACTCAAATTACTAACATACGGGATGAAAAAGGCAATATCACAACAGATGCTACAGAAATACAGAAGACAATTAGAAAACCTATATTCCAATAAAATACAAGATAGCGAAGACATCGATAAATTTTTTAAGTCATATGATTTGCCTAGATTGAGTCAGCAGGATACACACAATTTGAACAGACCAATATCAGTGGATGAAATTGAAGAAGCAATCAAAAGACTACCAACCAAGAAAAGCCCAGGACCAGATGGGTATACAGCGGAGTTTTACAAAACCTTTAAAGAAAAATTAATACCAATACTTTTCAAGTTATTTCAGGAAATAGAAAAAGAGGGAGCTCTTCCAAATTCATTCTATGAGGCCAACATCACCCTGATTCCGAAACCAGACAAAGACACCTCAAAGGAAGAAAACTATAGACCAATATCTCTAATGAACCTAGATGCAAAATCCTCAGTAAAATTCTGGCGAATCGAATACAAAAATGGATCAAAAAAATTGTGAACCATGATCAAGTAGGATTCTTCCCTGGGATGCAAGGATGGTTCAATATACGGAAATCAATAAATGTTATTCACCACATCAAGATGCTTAAGGATAAGAACCATATGATCATCTCAATAGATGCAGAGAAAGCATTCGACAAAGTACAGCATCCCTTTATGTTCAAAACATTAGAAAAACTAGGGATAACAGGAACCCTTGACATTGTAAAAGCTATCTATGCTAAGCCTCAGGCTAGCATCATTCTGAATGGACAAAAGTTGAAGGCATTGCCTCTAAAATCTGGAACAAGACAGGGATGCCCTCTCTCACCACTTCTATTTAATTTAGTCCTTGAAATACTAGCCAGAGCAATTAGACAGACAAAAGAAATTAAAGGCATAAAATAGGAAAAGAAGAACTTAAATTATCACTATTTGCAGATGACATGATTCTATACCTAGAAGACGCAAAAGGGTCTACAAAGAAACTACTAGAACTAATAAATGAATTCATCAAAGTTGCAGGATATAAAATCAACATGCATAAATCAAAGGCATTTCTGTATATCAGCAACAAAACTTCTGAAATGGAAATGAGGAAAAACACTCCATTCACAATATCCTCAAAAAAAAATAAAATAAAATACTTGGGAATCAACCTAAGAAAAGAGGTGAAAGATTTATACAATGAAAACTACAGAACCCTAAAGAGAGAAGTAGAAGAAGATCTTAGAAGATGGAAAAATATACCCTGTTCATGGATAGGCAAAACTAACATTATCAAAATGGCGATATTACCAAAAGTTCTCTATAGGTTTAATGCAATGCCAATCAAAATCCCAATGGCATTTCTTGTAGAAATAGATAAAGCAATCATGAAATTCATATGGAAAAATAAAAGACCCAGAATAGCAAAAGCAATTCTAAGCAGGAAGTGTGAATCAGTCGGTATAGCGATACCAGATTTCAAACTATATTACAGAGCAATAGTGACAAAAACAGCATGGTACTGGTACCAAAAGAGGCGGGTGGACCAATGGTATAGAATAGAGGACACAGAGACTAATCCACAAAGTTACAACTGACTTATATTTGATAAAGGGGCTAAAAGCATGCAATGGAGGAAGGATAGCATCTTCAACAAATGGTGTTGGGAAAACTGGAAATCCATATGCAACAAAATGAAACTGAATCCCTTTCTCTCGCCATGCACAAAAGTTAACTCAAAATGGATCAAGGAGCTTGATATCAAATCAGAGACTCTGCATCTGATAGAAGAAAAAGTTGGCTCCTATCTACATATTGTTGGGCCAGGCTCCAAATTCCTTAATAGGACACCCATAGCACAAGAGTTAATAACAAGAATCACCAAATGGGACTTACTTAAACTAAAAAGTTTTTTCTCAGCAAGAGAAACAATAAGAGAGGTAAATAGGGAGCCTACATCCTGGGAACAAATTTTTACTCCTCACACTTCAGATAGAGCCCTAATACCAGAGTATACAAAGAACTCAAAAAATAAGACAAGAAGATAACAAATCACCCAATCAACAAATGGGCAAAGGACCTGAACAGACAGTTCTCAGAGGAGGATATACAATCAATCAACAAGTACATGAAAAAATGCTCACCATCTCTAGCAGTCAGAGAAATGCAAATCAAAACCACCCTAAGATACCATCTCACTCCAGTAAGATTGGCAGCCACTATGAAGTCAAACAATAACAAGTGCTGGCGAGGATGTGGGGAAAAGGGTACACTTGTACATTGCTGGTGGGACTGCAAATTGGTGTGGCCAATTTGGAAAGCAGTATGGAGATTCCTGGGAAAGCTGGGAATGGAACCACCATTTGATCCTGCTATTGCCCTTCTCGGACTATTCCCTGAAGACTTTAAAAGAGCATGCTACAGGGATACTGCCACATCGATGTTCATAGCAGCACAATTCACAATAGCTAGACTTTGGAACCAACCCAGATGCCCTTCAATAGATGAATGGATAAAAAAAATGTGGCATTTATTCACCATGGAATATTACGCAGCACTAAAAAATGACAAAATCATGGAACTTGCAGGGAAATGGATGGCACTAGAGCAGATTATGCTTAATGAAGCTAGCCAATCCCTAAAAAACAAATACCAAATGTCTTCTTTGATATAATGAGAGCAACTATGAACAGAGTAGGGAGGCAGAGCAGGAAGAAAAGATTAACTTTAAACAGAGACATGAGATGGGAGGGAAAGGGAGAGAAAAGGGAAATTGCATGGAAATGAAGGGAGACCCTCATTGTTATACAAAATTACATATAAGAGGTTGTGAGGGGAATGGGAAAATAAACAAGGAGAGAAATGAATTACAGTAGATGGGGTAGAGAGAGAAGATGGGAGGGAAGGGGAGGGGGGATAGTAGGGGATAGGAAAGGTAGCAGAATACAACAATTACTAATAAATAAGGCATTATGTAAAATTGTGGGTGTGTAACCGACGTGATTCTGCAATCTGCATTTGGGGTACAATTGGGAGTTCATAACCCACTTCAATCTAATGTATGAAATACGATATGTCAAGAGCTTTGTAATGTTTTGAACAACCAATAAAAAAAAATGAAAAAAAATGAAAATTTATCACAACCTGGTCATGGAAAGATTTTCACTTTAAAACAGACCAACCTTCAGACGTCCACTACTGTTAAATCCCCTATAGGCCCATCTGATTCTCTCCTTCTGCTACCTGCACCATCAATATGTCACATATATAAAGATGGTTATTATCAGATTTGGGACAGAGATTTATGGCTCACTCCCACTATTAGGCATTTAAACCAAAAAGCCCCACTCTGTTGAGAACAATGAAACCATACCTATGACACGTGGCCTAATGCTACTCGAGAATTAGGATGGACCTCAGAGTCACAATGTCAACAAATTATAGTTTTACAAACTATATGGTTTGGAACAAATTAGGTTTCTAGACCTAAAACTATTTGGCCAGCACCCAATGGGACTCAATGGATATGTGGAACTAATCTATGGCCCTGGCTTCCCCCAGGCTGCATAGGAAGATGTACTATTGGGTACCACTGGGTGCAGGGGAGATGGACCCCAAATATAACTCAGCCACCAAACCTCCCCAATCTCAAACACAGATTGGGACAATATGTGTTTCGTTGGTATGATCATCTAGCTTCTTTGTTTATCCCACAAATTGATTTAGAAGATGTAATGTGGCATGTGGAGATTTTAAACAATTATACTCAAATTGCCCTCCATGATGTTGAGGAAAGTATCTCTCTCCTTAATACTGAAATAACACTTATGAGAAAAGCCATCTTACAAAATGGGATGACTTTAGATGTCCTCACTGCAGCCCAAGGTGGTACTTGTGCTGTTATTAAAACTGAATGTTGTGTTTACATCCCTGACAATTCTGGCAATGTGACAAATATCCTTAAAGATTTACATACTCAGATAAAAGCCATGTCCTCACCAACTTTGTCATGGTTCTCCGGTACTTCCTGGTGGAAAACATTGTTAGTCTCTGTCTTTGGTATCATGCTCATTGGCATATTCCTGTGCTGTCGTATTTATTGCTGCATCAATATGGTTCCAATACTAATGAATTCTTGTTTCTCTTATAGACCACCCATTGCTCAAATGGCCCTCCAGCCTATTACTTCTCAATCAGACTTCTATCATGGACCCGATTTTTAAAGGGGACTCCAAACTGCTTGCCCCACATCGTCCCTTTTTCAGCCTGAAGAAGCCAGAGCGGTCTTTGTCCCCATTCCTTACAGCAGTAAGGAGTTCCCCAAATTAGAGAGGGGAATGAAGCCAGATTAAAATTAGGTAGTCAGTGTAGTTAGGTAAATCGGGTCTAATATCATATCGAGTGAAATCTAAAATGGAGGCCATGCTGACAATGATTCTGGAAATGCAGGACAACTCATGGAATGTTAATGAAGTCCCAGAAAGGCCCTAGGCCAAAGTCTACCCCAGAGAAATGTTAATGGAACCCAGGAAACAGCCCCCAACGGATTTGGAGATAGCCCATCCCAAAGAAGTGATAATGAAGTTCTTCCTGCCAGATTACTTATTTGGCCCACCTGTGTCCCAATCCTTTCCCCTTACATTCCATCACCAAAACTATAAAAAGGGGAACACATTTGCCCTTCAACGGATTCCACCTCTTGGGTCCCCTTCTTCCTCCAGGAGAAGTCTTTTCTGCTGTCCTTTAATAAACTTCTAATTTCTACTCTGACCTTGCCTTGGTGTGCTTTTCTGGTGTTATTCTTCAACATTGGGGAAGCAAGGACTTGTCACCGGCCAACAGCAGTAACAATACCATTTGACTAGAGAGTAGCTTATTGCAAACTGATTCAAAATTAAACTAACAAAAATAAAACGACAAGCTCCAGAAACACGAAAAAAACAAAGATTCTTTTGTGTACATTGTTCATCTAGATTTCTCACAAATTGTTTTTTCCAACATTTAAAAATTAGAGCAGTAACTGGATGGTCTTATTATATGCAATTGATACTAAAGTTGATTTCAGAAGGAAGACTGTTTCAGAGCTGCCTTTGTAATCTCCAGTTCTTTCTTTTTAAGCTTCATCATCTTGTAAGTTATTTCAATTGCATTGTGGGTGTGATATTTCCAGTCAACGGTGATGAGTCTTGCTTCCCCACATGTTGAAGTTTGAACATTAGAGAAGAATACTGAGGCAAGTATATAAAATAGGGTTTACTTAAAAAGGGGTAACATAGATTTCTCCAGCAAGGGAGAAGGGGGCCATAGCTGGTATCATGATATCCCAAAAAGCAAGGTGTTCTGCCCTTTTTATATGTCCTAGGTTTCCTATGTTCTTCTGTTTTCCCTGCTTATCTTTCTCCTTCCTGCTTACTTGACTAGGTGCAGGAATGCTCTGTGGGGTGGCCCAAAGGTGGGAAAAAGGTGGGCAGAAGGGGAAAGGGCAGGATGGAGTAGCCGAGGGCACATTAACAAACTTATAGCTCCCTGTAGGGAGGGGAGATTCCTGGGACAGGTTATGTTGGCAACAGATTGCAGCAGGGGCAGGTTCTTGATAAGATTCCTCAGGGCACATGTCCCCAACTTCCCAGAGTTCACTTAAAATTGATCTCCTTGACTGACCTAACTTGATTTACCTATCTTCACTGACTGCCTGTCTAATTCTGGCTTCACGTGCATATGCCTATAAAAACATGTTTTTGACGTGCTGAAATTAGTCTTTAAAAATATGAAACTGGAAACTATCAGTGATGTATAAAGCAATATTACAAATCTTTTTTAAAAGTTAAAGTTAGAAGCTGATGTATATCTCTGTGGTAGCCCTGGGTCCAATTCCCAGCAGAAAAATATGGGAAATTATAAAGTGGCATTTGGCTTCAAACTTGCTGAAGTTAGTAACAGGGACTTGAAATCTAGAGACTAGTATTCACATTATTTTTGTAGTTCTCCAGTTCAAGTTTAGTTTTCATTTAAAGTTTGCAAAAACTAATGGTGAGAACTTTATCTTCATAGGATTTGGATTTTTATTTTCATAAAATTCCATAGTAGGGGCAAAGGATCAGGCAGCACTTCCTGACAGAAAATAGATGAAAGTACACAAGCAGACCAATTGGTTGCAAAGTTAGCATCTCAGGTCACAGATAGTGTTTGTCATTTTTGGTCTCTCTGCTGTTATTGGCTGGAACTTTCTGTTAGTTATAAGCATTCTCCTAGCTAGAATTTCAGTCATCTAAATAATAAAATAGATTTCAAATGGTGGTTAATTTCAAAGTAGTCCTAGGGGAAGGAGAAAAGTGGAACAATGCTAAGCTTTTATGCAATTGTAAACAACCCAGGATCTTTTGCTTAAGGGAGTAAGAGCCTGTAAATCTTTCAGTAAAGTGGCATAAAGGCCCATGGGTATGCAAACAGCATCCCACTAGAAAAGGACAGGGTGTGTGCACCTGACTCTATCACACACCTCAGCTGCAGCTAAACCTTGCAGGTTACTTGTGAGACTACAAGACTCAGCAACAGCTCTAGTGCTAGTTAAGCATCATGTTAGAGAAGTGACCACCACTTTCCTGAGGCTGTGGTCACTCCTCCTGGTTTGGCCAAGTTTAAATGTTTGTTTACTCTCTCAGGTGCTTACAGGTCAGCTGGTCCTTCATATGTGCAGGTTGTACACTCTCATATTCAACTAAACTTAGCTGCAACATATTATAAAAAGTATTATCAGTAGTAATAAATCTACATTTGTCCTTGTCATTATTGCTTAACCTGTTACATGTTGTTTATGTTGTACTGAGTAATTTATGTAATCTACAGATGTTTAATGTATTCAGGAGGGTATGCAAAGATTACGTGCAACTACTATGACATTTCCTATGAAGGACATAAGCATCCCTGGGGTTTTGATGTTTATGGGGATTCTGGAACCCATTGAAGCTGGAAGTTAAAAGCCAGATTTCTGGTGATGCTGACCCTCTGCAAAAGGTTAGGTGAACTCTGGTTCCAGCAACACCTCCTAACTCTGACCCTTGTATTCTCACTGGCTAAGAGGAAATAATACCAGCTAGTGAGTTTAAACTGTTTGAGAGATTTAATCTTAATTAAATGAATCATTCTAGTTAACAAGTTGGACATTAAGAGCATTAAAAGTAGTTCCATTTGGTAAATTATAATTATGTAATTTCATTTTACAATTAAATTCAAATTATTGTAAATATATTATTTTTATAAAAATTTAAAGGAAATACTGAAAAATAATTTGCATTGATTAGTCATTAGAAAACATAGAGAATTATAAAACAACAACAACAACAACAAAAACTTCCAGTATCGGTCAAAATCCAGAAACAGCTGAGTTGAGGCTAATTGATCTTGTATGGCAAGGACATTTTTGTCCCAAGAGGAGGTGGGGAAGGGCTTCATAATTAGGCCAATTACACAGTTACACAAGAAGGCCAAAGGATAAAATGGTAGATTTACATAGGAGATAAAAGGAAGAGGTGAGGGCTATACAGGGTATGATATGAGGTGACACAGAGCAAAACAGGAGATGAAGGAAAAAAATGGTCGAGGGAAACACAAAAGGAGATGAGGAGCACTGCACAGAATATGTGATTATATGACACATGAGTACACTGGAGGCCATGAGAGAAGGAGGAGGAGGGTTTTGGAGGAGGTGGTGTAGTGGAGGAATACACAGGGGCTATGAGAGGACATAGTGGAGGGCTAACCAGGAAGACAAAGAGGAGGTAGAGGAGGGATTCTCAGCACCCTTGAGAAAAGGTGGTGTAGGCAGAATTACTAGGCCAAAGAGAAAGAGGTGGGAGAATACATTATTTTTTCAATAAAATTTTAAAGAAAATAGTGAAAAATAAATTTTCTTTGTCATTACTCTTTAACCTGTTACATGTTGTTATGTTGTACTGGGTATTTTATGTAATCTAACCAGGATTACACAGAGGGAACAAAGGTGGGGGAGGGCTTTCTCGGGGCCATGAGTTGTGGTTGTGTGGCTAAACAGGAAGAAGTAGAAGAGGTGGTCTAGGGATAAATGGGAGATGACAGGATCCATGAAGAGCTATGCTGGAAGATGTGAGAAGAGGTGATAAAGGGCTTAACTGGGGCCATGAGACAAGAAAAGGTAGGGCATGCCATATATGTGAGGCAGTGGTAGTATAATCCACAGTAGAGAATGAGGAGAGGTTGTGGAGACTGACAGAGATAATAGGAGGTGGTATAGGGCCACATAGATGAGAAGAAATCATAAAGGAACAAAAGGAAAAGATGAGAGGAATTGATGGAGGTCTGCACAAGGGATGAGAAGAGTTTGTAGAGAGTTATACAGTGTGGGGAAGGAGAAGGATGTGGATGCATAAACAAGAAGGAGAGAGAGGCAGTGGTGGAGGGCTACACAGTAGCCTGTAAGAAATTGTGTTTGAGGGTTACACAGGTTGCTGGCTAGGAGGTTGAGCACAGATATACAGGAGATGAGAGCAGTTGGTATAGGAAGACACAGAAGTTGAAAGGTGGATGGCTGCAGAGAATAGGAAGAGAAGTGAGGTTAGAGTGCTACTGTTGAACCCACAATGCAAAGAAAAGACCACTGATGCCAATTTTAAACCAAATTAAAGAAAAGTTATATTGTGTACACAAGACAGCTGATCACTACAACCTTGCCCGAAAATGTGGGCTAGAGGACAGCAGCTTGTCTGAGTGCAGGGCAGTTTTTATAGCACAAAAAGTTACAAAGGCAGGTGTCTTGGGAACTTATAGCTAACAGGGTTCTGGCAAACATAATATAATGGCTGGTATTGTATTGTATTATTTTAATCTACATAATTTAAAATCTCAAGGTAGGGAGTAAATTTAGATTCCAATATCAGAATTTATGAGGAGCAGCTGGGATTTCAAGGAGGGATGTTATCTGGTCAGGAAGAGCTGGGAACAGATAAGTTCAAAGCATGAGCAAAAGTCCTTGACAAGCTTTTTAAACATCAAATTATGATCAGATCGAATAGAAATTTTAGTATTTTATAGTAGAACATAAATGAACGTTTCATGAATTTGTGATGAGATGGCTCCTAATCTTTAGACAGAATTAGGCTGGGTATCTCAGCTAAAAAAAAAAAAAAAAAAAAAAAACAGGAGGAGGAGATGGTCAAGTGCTACTCATGGGCCCTTGAGAAGAGGTGATGGAAGAGTGTGCAGCAAGAGCAGAAAGAGATGAGAAAAGATTGTGGAGGGCTAAACAGAAAGCTGTGAGAGGAGGTGGTGGAGGGCTAAGTGAAAAGATGAAAAAAGAATGTGGGGGGCTATACAACTAGAGATGAATATTTCTGGTGGAGTGTCCATAGTAGGAGATGAAAAGAGAATATTGAGGGATACATAGTGTTGGTAAAAGGAGGGAGTGGAGGGCACACCACAGGCCAAATGAGATGTGATATAGGGATACACAGGAAGCTGTGAGAGAAGAGGTGTAGGGTTAGAGAGAAATTCATAAGAGGTGGTAGTCAAGGTTAACATACTATAGAGGATAGTGTCTCAGAAATGCTGAATTCTAAAAAGTCTTGGTTTGATCCTGACCCTGACCTATGTTTTCTACTCCTAATCATAAAACAATAACCCTATTTCCTATCTCCTATCTCTTACCTTATCCTAGAAACACACACCATGTACTTACTTTTCTTTAACATCCACCCCATCCTTTAAAACCTTCACACCTATTCAGTGACTAACACCTGACCACAAACCTAGAACAAACATTTACTCAGACCCAACTCCAAACTTATTTGCCACCCTAATCATAACACAATATAAATTTGGTTATCTGATCTTGAATTTTTAAAAGAGGTTGGGATTCAGTGTGGCTGACATTGAGAAGGGTTTGGGCTTTGGTATGGATGACATTTGAGGGAAGGCCTCTAAACTCCAGGCTGGCTGGTGACATCTAGCTTGACTCCAATAAATTTTTTGGACCAGATTGGAGAGAGCTAAGGCCTGCTTTGTCTGAATGTGAACTTGACCTGGAACAATTAAATTATTTTTTTTCACAGCAGCTGTGAATATTTCATCTGAATATCACACCAGCCTTGTACTGGGCTATTTCTACACCCTGTTTATAATATTAAAACAAGCTCAGAGTACTGAAGTGAGTGCCCTGGACCACATACTTGTGAGCAGCATGGCTGAAGTCCTGAACACAACCATGGCCCTACTCCTTGCTCTCCCACAATCTTCACTATCTCCAAGTCAAGAAATGAGGGATCTCAATGCATGACAGAGAAGTGTTTTCTGGGCATATTATGCTTCTGGTGATGGGTGTTTCTGATTCATTCTGTCTCATGGGTTACAGTCATTTGAAGGCTTGACTGATAATTGTGCATCCACCTCTAAGGAGGCTCAAGGTGGTGCTGTCAGTTGGCAGGAGCACTCAGTACTTTATCTTCCAGGCTTCTGCACAACCTGCCTGAGTATCTTCAGAGTGTGGGGGCTGACTTCCTTCATAATGAGCAATAGGGAAAACCAGAGATCAAGGAGGAAGTAGCATTTCTTATATTTCTTATATTATATTCTTGGAAGCCACTTTCAGAGAATCCTATTAGGACTCTGTTAAATGAATAGGATAGAGCTGAGCTCTATTCATTGTAGATGGATCTCCACAAAGGCATAAGCAGGGATCACTGGTAGCATCTCAAGACTGGTACACTAGAAATTCATAAGTTTTATCATCTGATTAACTATTTTGTCCATTGCCTTATTTTTATTTCTATATACAGAAAATGATTATTAGCATTTTGTACTCTTTTGAATGGCATGCTGTCTGTTTTATTGTATAACCCACTTTTCTTTACTCAATATTATGTTTTTGAGATTTACATTGGTATAGGTCTGATTTCTTCATTATTTTGTGAGTATATGCCAATTTTCTTTATTTTTTCCCCTATTAATGGTCATTTAGATTGCCTCCAACTTTTGCTCTTATAACAATGAAAATCTTTGTGCCTGCCCTAGGATAAATAATGAGAAGAGAAATTGCTGGTAGTAGAATCTGTGTATCTAATTTTCAATTGCCCCTTAGAATAGTCATATTGACTTCACTGGTATCTCCACAGAGTAGAGATGTTTCCATTTCTCTTCAATATAACCACTCACCCTGTTGCCAGGCATTTAATTTTTGCAAATCTGAAAGATAAAGAAATATTTTCATTAATTCTAATTGTGGTTGAAAACCACATCAAATTTCCCAACATAGCCATCTTTAAAGTGACCAGTTTGTAGTGTTAACTATATTCACATTGTTGTGGAACAGATCTCTAGAAATTCTTCCTCTTACAAAACTGAAACCCCCATTCATTCAAAAGCTCTCCATTTGCCTTCTCCTCCATTTCCTGGCTGCTACAATTCTTTCTGTTGTAGGAATTTGACTACTTAAGATACATACAGATGTCTACATATTACATAGTGGTATTTTTGCATCAGGCTTTTATTCTTCTCAGCATAGTGACCTCTGTGTACATCTAAATTGTGGTATGTGACAGGATTTCCTCTTTTCTGAGGTTACATAATGTTTTATTGTTTGTATATACCACATTTTCTTTCCTTATTTTTCCATAGGTGGAAATTTGTGTTGTTTCCATACCTCGACTATTGTGGAAAATGATGCAACAAGTTTTCTAGCAGAAAATCAGCATCAGAAAAGTAGGGCTGGTTAACTGGAAGGTGCCTGGAGTGGACTGAGTGGACCACCACTATTTAGGAGTCCAGCAGTCTTAGGCCCTGCAACTGTAGCCTTCTGAGTTAGTGACAGAGGGCAAGGAGATCACTGTCCAGAGGCTGATGAGGGCTTACAGAGCAGTAGTTTGAGGTCTTGGATTCCCTTCTACAACCCCACACCACCTTGATGAAACAGAGAGAAAAGAATTTTGAAACAATGAAGTCTTTTGTTGAACAACTTTTCAAACCAAGAGAACATGGGTCATGGAGCAGCCATTTGCAGGCAAGTTCTAGTTGCTCACAACAGAGGTTGAGTCTGGGAGGAATACTGAGGGAGTCACAGACCTCCAGAAGCAGCTTAGCTCCACAAACCTAAGCTGCAGGGAGAGCGTGCTTATGATGGGTCCTTCTAAGGCAGATAATGCCTTCCTCCAGGTCTCCCAGACAAAGTGCAAGGCACCATGGAAATACACAGTGTCTCTAGGCCTCAGCATCTTCACTTTTCCAATGAGAAAAAGGTCACCTCCCCGTGTTAACAGGATGGATGAAGGGCAGAGCCATGAAGCAGGTTGGCAAAGGTCACAGTCTAGACAGGGAACCTCCATGCTCATCTTCCCTTTTATAATGCTGGCTTCCCATGGACACTTCCCATGGACAGTTCTGCCTGGAGCCAGCTGGGACCAGGGTGTGGACTCAATGACTGGAAAGTGACTGACAAGCCCCATTTTAATGCTCAAATTATATCATATCACCAGGAGGTGTTTATGGATACTTAGTTGATTGATTGAATGAATGAATGAATGAATAAGTCAGGGTCTATGGGAGTCATGGAAATCAATGATGTCAAGTGAGGCTCTAATATGCTTTTGGTGGGATTGCTAAGTAGAAAAGGCAGTCATTTTTCAATCTCCTTTTGAATGTCACCTTCTGCAGGAGGACTCCCCCCTGATACCCTCATCAGGTTTAAGTGCCCACTCTGTGCTCTTCTTAACCTACCCCCATATACTAGATGGTTCATTGTGTTTTTCACTTGATCTTGAGTTCTTAGAGACAAAATTACATCTCATAGAATCTTCTTGCATCCATAGCACAGGGTCTGGGAAAAGGAAACAAGAAGAACCATTTTTGAATGTTTTCAGGTACCAGGCATTGTACTAAGTGCTTTAGCTACCAATATGCTTGACTACCTGAATATCAGGTGCCAGGGTGACATTAGCATGCCATTGTGCAGGTAAGAACACTGAGGCTCAGAGGAGGTAAGAAGCTGATGTTTCTTCCTGCTTTCTTCACTCTACCACTAAGCTGCATCTCCAGCCCTTTTGAAAATCATTTTTATTGAGATATGGCCTCACTAAGTTGCATAGGCTAAATTTAAACTTGCCGTCCTCCAGCCCAGCCTTCCAAGTACCTGGGAAAACAGGCATGTGCCACCTCATCTGCCGGGGGCTCTCCCTTAAAGCAGATAAATTTTCTCTTACCATTGTCTCTAGCAAGCTTTCCCAAAATATCCTGGGCTCTAATGGGCTTTGGCTTATGAGAGGCCAGTGTTCTGGGGTAGAAATACTAGCTGTTTTAAGTAGAAAGGGTGGTGCACTAGAGGATGTTAGGCATCCCAATGAATCATTGATAGGGCTGGAGAAAAGAACTTGAGGCTAAGCTTCAAAGGAAAATGCCCCAAACCACATGCAGGCTTGACCACATGAACTAATGACTGCTTCTCCCTTGCTTCCCTTAAGTGCCACGTGCCAAGAGCCTTCCCTTGCTTCAACTCCTGCTGCTGTCAGCCCAGTGCTGCTTATCCTAATGGATCCAGAATTATCAGACTAAATGAGTTAGTGAGTGGACAGCACTTGGAGCTGTGCTAGGCACCTTGTAGCTGCCCCTTTGATGTGATTTCACCTCCTTACCCACTCTTTCAGCTGGTGGATTGGGTTGGGTTTATATGGAGAAGGGAACTCATATGCTCTGGATCATATAGCAGAATTATTTCCTAGAGAGTGAACTATCTTGGAGGGTGAGTGGACCTGCATATTCTAACAGACATAACTATCATGTAAGCTGCTGTAGCCCAGGAAGACTCCAACAAAGGGGTAAACTGAACCTTCAAGGCTCATGATTTTACAGAACCTGATCCAGAAGAAGTAGACTATGCTGTCTTGTGGAACAGAATCAAACTCAGACTCAGGTTCAAATTCTGACTAATTATGAACACTTATGCTAGTTTCTTCATCTCCAGGACTGGAAGAATATATATCTTCAATAAATTTTAGCTCCTCTTCTTTAGAAACAATTATTATGATTTCCCCTGGGAAGAAGTTCCATGTGTCTTCTCCCTAACATCATGTATATTTTATGTCCTCTATGCCATTCCATCGTACTTTGTATCAGCAAAATGTTACCCAAGGACACTACAGAATTCAATACAGTCTCATGGTTTTCTGGGTCCTGCCAAAGAAATATCACAGGGAGGCCTTAGGAAATTCACGCAATGAAGCTGAAACATTTTATTGATAACAATTTTATCCAGACCAGGTGTATTGTAGCAAATGACCTCCTAGGCGTGTGTCTCTGTTCACCTTGGTGAACACTGGGGCCAGAGATGGAGTGGGGAGTAAAGACTAGGGCTAGCAGGCAGTGCCCTTGGTGCAAGCAGGGAGAGGGCCTGGGGGTTGTCATGGAGGGCACTGGTATGGACACCTGAGGAGCCCAGATTCCAATGTTGTCTCTTGCCACTTCCTAGCTTTGTGATTGGAGCCCATTGCTTAATCTTGCCACTCCAATTTTTCCACTGTGAAATAGGGAGGACAGTAATACCCTCTTAGGGCGTTTGTGAGGACCCAAGGGGTGTTGTTAAAGATCTCAGCTGCTATGATTACTATTTTTACTACTTTTCCCGTGGTCCAAGCTGGGGCTGAGGCTCCCAGGTCCAGGACCTGGGCAGGCAAATGCGCACAAACACCTGGTGGCCATGTTAGACCAAGGAGCTGCCTAGCACCTGGGTTTTAATCCTTTGGGGTCACGGGGTGGGCGGAGTGGATTCAGGGGCGGGGCTATAGATAGAAGGTCAGAGGAACAGCTAGTCCAGACCAGCAGGGGCAGTTGGCAGTGTAAAGGGGAGGGGCCAAGTTTGTTCCAGGCCAGGTTTGCTCAGCGGTGAGGGCGGGGTAGTGAGAGGAGGACCAAAGTCTCGGGAGATCTCACCGCTTTGGCTGCAGAGCCGGCGGAAGAGGCACCATGAGAGGTGAGCGGCGGGCTGTGGGTGGCATAAAGGCCCTTGGGGGCTGAGAAGGGTGAGAGTGGCTGAGATCAACGCCCCTGGCAAGGGGAGCAGGGCGGTAGGCAGGTGGCCAGCATCTTTGGAGGCAGTCCCCCACGCCCAGCGGCTGCAGCCGCGCCGCCGGATCTACACCATCCCAGACCTGCGCGTGGTGGTGTGGCTAGGCCAGGGGCCAGTCCCCCTGCCTAGTCAGACCTGGCGATTGGTGCCACCCTGGTCCCGCCTCAGTCTCCCAGGGTGGCGGGGTTGGCACTGCTGGCCATGGCAGCTCCACTTTGCTGTGTGCCAGGCACTTGTGCACTTCCATGCTCTGGCTGCACAGAGAGGGGCAGCGCCCTGCCCAAAGTTGCACTGCTGGAACGTGGTGGGATGGGGCTTTCAACACACTGTGCAGGCCAGTGCCCCTTCCTTGTATCAGGCTTTACTCCCAGCACTGCTTGCAGCTGGTTTTCTGGGGTCCTGGTGGGGCTTCAGAGGGTGTGTCTGGGACCCACTCTAAAATTGGATGCAGCATGGTATGTGAGTTTGTTGGGACAGGCTTTTTCCACGCCTTTTGTCTGATTCCCAGAAGGTCTTCCACCCCTAAACTATTATTTGGCCCAGTGTGAGAGAGCAGATGTGGGGTTAGAGTGACCGTTGTGTGCTAGGGTGGGGTCAGTAGCCCAATGAAAGTGGAATACTAGAGCCCAAGGCTTGCCTCAGTCAAAGGAAACTTTGATTCCCTTTGAAGCAAGTGATTCTAGTCTGGTACAGTTAGTTGTCAACCACAAAATCAAGGCTCCTCTCCTTGTGTTGAACATTTAAGGAGCCTACTTTGCTACTGAGCAGCGAGGTTCATAAATAACAGAACCTACTTACACACGTAAGTGAAAGTGGGTATGATACTTTCACTTACATGTAAAAGAGAAATAAAGGGAGAACAATGTATGATATGCAGTGCTGTCTCACTTATAACCAGAACTTTCAGCTGTGGTGGAAGACAGCATGCATTCAAGTGCTTGCAACTGCTGCTAATGAAGAAGTTTGAGTTGGTTAAAAAAAATATTAGGATCTAGTTCAAACAAGAAAATCAAAGAGGGAGATGAAGATGGAAACTAGGGAGATAACACTTAGCATTGGGATAATCTTATTTAAGCTAATAAAAAGCAGAGGCTACATTGAAGTAGGGATGACATGCCAAGGTCAGTTACAGGCTGCCTCAGTCTATCCACAGGTCATACTATGGCCCTTGCATGGATCCCATTTCCCACCATGTCGCAACACATTCTTTGTGTTTTGTGCTTTGATGTATTGCTACTTGAAGGAACAGTAATGAATTCCTTCAGTTGCTAGTAATAACAGTAAAATATTAACAAGATTGAAATTTTTGGATTCATTAGGGTGAGATTTATGTGCCATCTCATACTGTTAGCATATATACTAGTCTATGTATACTTGTTATAATTTTAAATTTATGTTGAGTTAATGTGTAGTGTGAAGAAATGAGCACTAATTTTCAATTTCCTTATTCTCCTGAAGCATCCCTTATTAGTTTGTCTTACATAATTTGAGGCAAGCTGTGGGGTGTCCTATGAAAACTTTTACATATTGTGTCTTAAAGAAATGCTCATTAAAGTGGGCTTGATTAAACCATTTTTAAGATCAAAATTCTTGTGACCAGGATGAATCTTGATGATACAGATCCATCCCACCCAAGCATTGTGTGAAGCCTAGATCCTGGCCCCCAAACACTAGATGCCCCAGTGTGTCCCCCAAACTCTTTGATAACTTTTTTTCTGGGAAAATTATCATTTTTTCTGAAGTGTCTGACATATAACAAAAACATGGTCTTGGTTAGTGACACTTTTGTCAATTATTCTAGAATCTTGGGAGGCAAGGTTATTTCCTGTCATAAAATTTTGTCTGTGTTTGATGGGAATTCACATTAGAAATGTTGACAACTAAACACTAGAATCATTTTATCAGTTTGATGTGAGAAAAGAGTTGGGAAGTGACAGCAGTGTGTATGATAGCAGGTCTGATTTGAGTAGAATATACATTTGTGTCATCACTTAGGGGCTGGGTTACTTATAGGGATTGGATTGAACCCATAGGCAATCTCTCACTGAATTCCAGCCCTTTTCCCCCTTCTTGAAATGGGATCTTCTGAAGCTGTTGAAGCAGTCTCAAACTTGGGATCCTTCTGCTTCAGCCTCCCAGATTTTTGGGATTACAAGCAAGCAGCAACATGCTGAGCTGTAATCACTTTTAAAATAACCCTTTCTACTTACTGGTGTTCATATTAGCAAATTTGGGAAATGTACATAAATGTACATATACCAGTCTTCATGGTATGACTCATTACAAATTATCTTTTCATTTGAAACACTGCTAGTTATGATAGAGAAAAATTAAAATAAAGTTTAGCTTAAACTAGCTAAAGTGTAACAAAAATTTTTTCAACTTGTTTAACTCTAAAAAGGATATTTATTTTGATTTTTTAAAAATCTTGTAAGGTGTTTTTTGCTTATTACTATTGAAACGTGCTATGAAAACAAACATTTAAGTAAAGGCTTCTTGGAAGAGGATACATTTTCAGTTGTCTAGAGATATATTGAATCTCTTTAACATGAGAAGTTAGCCAAGTTGAAAATAATTATTTTTATTATTTTGAGCAAGTAAAATGTTCCAGAGTAAAAGAAGTCAGTACTGTTAAAAATACTGTTAAAAATCATTCCTTTTTTGCATATTCACATGTTCCTAAGTAAACTAAATAAATAACAAATTACAATGATTTGGAAAATGTTTCAGTTTCTAAGCGTAGAGGATGTGTTTTCAATGGACAAAACACGCTTGCCTTTATGGTGTTTTACATTTGAGAGACATAAAAGTTAGCTAGGAGGAAAACAAATAATTTACCCTACAATTCTGTGGTTTATAATTAAGGCATTTCATTGATTTTTAAGATGTACATCTGAGATGGATGGAATCTTAAAATTGGCATGTTGTAACCACATGGCAGTTTTTCTTCTGGGTGATACTTAGAATGAGAATGTTCTAGTGTCTTAAAGGTGATGGCATCTCAGAGGCAGTGAAATAGGAAATATATAAAAATGTCAATTTATTAGTTAATTTTTAGCACCAAAAACTATTCAATGGTGACTTGCAAAATGAAGATACACATTTCTTTATCCTTCTTTTTTTTTGGGGGGGGAGGTGGTGAGTACCAGGGATTGAACTCATTGGCATAGAGCCACACCCACAGCCCTATTTTATATTTTATTTAGAGATAGGGTCTCACTGAGTTGCTTAGTGCCTCACTGTTGCTGAGGCTGGCTTTGAATTTGAGATTCTCTTGTCTCGGCCTCCAGAGATGCTGGGATTATAGGCATGTGCCACTATATTTGACTTATAAATACTTCTGTTTAAACTAGAATTCTTTACTCAGAAGATTCTATAGAGATCTTTCTCCTCATGTAAAACAAATGAAGGATTGGCATTCATAAACATGAGTACCTTTTTTTTGAAAAGTGTTTGAGGGAAACAAACTTCTTGGTGCTTTTGCATGGAGAGCACATGGTGGGCAGTTAATGCATTTGAGGTTAAGTTGTTCAGAAAACACAAGCAAAATTTATGAAATATGGATTATTTTTGTTTCTCCTATTTCTGAAAGCTTGTAGGTCCACTTATACTTTTTTTAAGACATCCTTAAGTTGAATTTTGATGATTCACAGTTGTTATTTTTTTATAAGAATGTATTTGAAAACATTTATTCTCTGTGTACATAGTTTATGTGGGAAAGTAGCTCCATGATATATATATATTGGCTAGGAAGCCTGTAAAAGGACTTTTTTCATTTGATACTGAGGACAGATTTCATAGGAAACTCAACCATATAAAGGTTACATACTTTTTTCTCTAGAAGGACTTCAGCTTTGCTTATCCAAGTGTGGTCCTAGGTCCTGGAGCTTGTTTGAAATGCAGACTAGTGCTGTTGTGAACCTGTGGGAAGCATCAGACAACATATGTGACTCTCATGCTTGAGGGTATTACCAGGATTGCTGGACTAGTACAAATTTTCTGATTCAGTTGTCTGGGTGTGAGCCTGAGAATTTTAATTTTAACAAGTTATCACATGATGCTGATGCTACTGGTACAGGAATGATACATGAAGAACCATTATACTAGAGTGCCCTCATTTTACATTTCTCTCCTCTTTCCCAATTTCCTACTCCTTCAAATAGCTTTTTAAAAAACAGACCATCATATCCTTTAACTTGATTGAAGGGGAAAAAAGCATTTTTTTTTTGTGATGACCATACTAAGATTGCTTTTCAGCATCTAATTTCAGAACAAAAAAGCTCTTTAAAGCTTGGTTTTAAGTCTTATTTATAGGTGTCTCTTTCTCTTCTTTCTGTAAGTATTCTTTTTAATGTTTAAAAATTCCTTTAATATAGATAACATATTTTTATGGTTCAAAAGTTAAAATGACAGGCATGCTTGGGAAAATCTGATTTCCAACAGGTCCCCCCCCCCCCTTCACTCCTCTTTCTTAGATAACCTCTTTTAATTTATTTCTCATAGATGTCAATTGTTTCCTTTTATAGTAGGAGAAATGCCAGTATACTATATTCTTTTTATATAAAATGTGGCATACTATGTTACTAATTCTGTTGCATGGCTTTTTCTTTATATGCTCTTGAGATATTTTTCTTTTAGTATTTATTTAGAAAGAATATAATATTTGTTTATAGAAAACACTTTTTTAACAACAGCTTTGTTTAAACAACATCTATTAAGTACCTTGTTTATTTCACCAGCCCCCTTGGTGGGTATTTGGGCCATCTCTATGTTTATCACAGACCATATTGTGGTGAAACAGCTTGTATACATATCATTTTATACATGTGCAGGTGCATCTGTGGGATATATTCCTAGAAGTGGGATCACTTCACCAGTGGGCATTGCATTTATAATTTTGTTAAATACTTCCTTTCTTAAGTATTGCACCATTTTGAACTCCCACAAGTACAGTTTCTCCTGTTATCCCTGAAGGATTGGTTGTTTGTGAATACTGAAATTCAAGGATGCTCGAGTCTCTTTCATAAAAAGGCTTAGTATTTGCATGTAACTTATGCACATCCTCGACATACTTTTAAATTATCTTTAGATTTCATAGAATACCTAATACAATGTAAATGCCATGTAAATAGTTATTATTGTTTAGGGACTATTGACAAGGAAAAAAGTTGGTATGTGTTCAGTATGACAATTTTTAAAAAAATATTTTCACCTATGATTGTCGAATCCAGTCTGGATACCACAGATAAAAGAGGGCAGATTGCAGTGTATGAGAGAGTTCCTATTTTCCTGGCGCCTTTCCAATGTACTATGTTTACAACCCTTGAATTTGTTAACAGTTTGATAGATGAGAATTATCAATATAGAGTAGTTTTAATGTGCATTGCTATCATTATTAATGAGGCTGAGCATTAAAAACTAGTTGTATTTCTTTTACTGTGAATGCTCTGTTCATGTGTTTTCCACATTTTTGTTTTGGATTCCTTTTTTTTCCCTTCTCAATTTCTAGAAATTTACAAATTGGAGAGATTAGTCTTGTGTGATATAAATTGTAGTTTTCCCCAGATTTTCACTTATATTTCATTTACCTTCACATATTTTAATATACAGAAGTCTTGCATTTTTTTTTCTTTTAATTTCACAGTTTATATTACTTATTATGGTATCTGCATTTTAAGTCACTGAAACACTTCCAAGTTTTTTTAGAATTTGCCCATGTTTTTTTTTAGTACTTTTATTGCATCATTTTTACATTTAAATGTTCAAACTAGGATTTATTCTGGTGTTCAGAATGATGTGTAAGTTCAAATTTATCTTTTTCTGTGTGCCTGTTATTTTTATCTGTTGGTTTTAGAGCCCTTCTTTGAACACTCTTATTGTATTGTTAACTTTTGGATGTACTGGAGTGTCTCTGGGTTTGTATGCTATTAGTCTTTTTCTTCATGTACCAGTATCACATTATTGGTTTTATAAAAGTTTTAATATCTTTTAAAACTAACTATTTTCCACTTCTTGCTTTTCACATTCCTGGCAATTCTTGCTTGTTTATCTTTTCATGAGTACTTTAGAGCTGTTTTGTCTAGTTCCAGAAAAACAAAAACCTAAAAGAAATAAAAATCAGATTAAATGTGTACATTTAAAATCTATTTAACTTCTCCAAACTTCAGCTTCCTAATTTGTGAGAAGAAGAATACTGTCTTTATAAGAATATTGGGAAAATTAAAGGCAAAAATGTGTGAAACTCATCACTGTCTCTTCTACCACCACCATGTGGTGAGGGGGTGGTTCTTTTTCCTGCTGGTACTTCTCTCACTTTTAAAGAGAGAAAGAAAAGAAAGACAATAAAAAGATATTGGAGTTGAAGTTAAAGCTAAAATCTTTCTCAGTTTTCAGTTTGAAGATAATCAGTGCATTTCAGAAAGGGCACAAACAGTCTTTTCTTCAAGGCCCTCCTGTTTATTGCTGTCTTGTGTGCACCCTAATAACAGTGCTAATCACCATTCCCTATGATGCCATCCTTTCCACCAGAATCTTCTACACCTAATTCTGCCACTTAAGATATGTTATACCCCCAGCCCAGTAAAAACCAGTGTCTGTCACTTCAGGCTGCTTTCCTGTGTTGTGGTGTGAGCCTTGGTAGATAAGACACTCCTTGAGAGAAACTGGGTCTGTTCTGTATAGGAGAGAATTCCAGAACCCAGCAAAATACCTGACAAAGTTCACGTTGAGATGTTTGTTGAACAAACAAATGAAGAATTCACTTTGGACTTCCATCTTACATGTCTGGGTAGCTCCTCTCACCCATTACACATTAGTCTATGCATCTTTTCAATAAGAGTTATAAGAAATACAATAAATAATAGGGGTGGATGTGGTGAGTGGCATATTTTTTAATTATGTGAGAGGCTATAATGTTAAAACATTGAAAGTTTTTCCAAGAACTATTTTAGAGCCTCTGATGTGGATTATCCTTCATATTCCTTAGAAATCTTCCTTATGGGCATTGTTATTGTACATATAAGGAACAGACTCAAAGAGGGGGGCTGACATGACTTGCCCTTGGTCACAGGGAAGTGGGAGAGGCAGGGTCCAGGAGCAGGAGATGAGTGTGCCATGGTGCACCAGACATATGCACTGAATGCAATCATTTACATAGGTTAGATTTGTAATAGTGCCCAACTTTACTTCCCAATTGTCATATTCTGTTAACTTCTGTTTTGTTCTGATTGATCTCAGATGTTTACATTCTCCAGGAGGCTGTTTCTAACTGCCTTTGATGCTGGCATGTGTTTGATAGAAAATAATATTTACTTTTCTATTTTTAGGTTTCTAATGAAGGTGATAAAAAAAAATGTAAGGCAGGAAAATATTTAAATATTTTTACTGTGGTAAGTATTTTATGATTTTACATTTTAAAAATTCTTTAATTATTATTTGTTTAGTCTGGTTCATTAAGGTGTAAAAGGGAATTGTTTTAGGAGTGTTTGAGTTCATAGAACCTATGGGTGGTAAGGTGAATGCCAGGAATATGGGCTGTTTGAATAATGATGTTTGCCTTTCTCTATCTCTTGGACTCTAATATTTTAACTTTTATTATCTTGTCATTTTAAAGTGTGGTTTTGAGAAGGAGATCCTGTATTACATCTACTTGCAACATTCAATGAATTCTTTTCTTTTTTTTGTCAAACTATTTTATTGATTGTTTAAAGCATTACATAGCTCATGATATATCATCTTTCATACATTTGACTCAAATTGTGTTTTGAACTCCCATTTTCACCCCAAATACAGATTGCAGAATCACATCTGTTACATATTCACTTTTTTACATAATGCCATATTAGTGACTGTTGTATTCTGCTACCTTTCCTATCCCCTACTATCCCCCCTCCCCTCCCCTCCCCTCCCATCTTCCCTCTCTACCTCCCCTGCTGTTGTTCAATTCTCTCCCTTTTTTTTTTAAATAGGAAGTTGAAAGTATTTGAAGTAATTTTTGTGATATAGAGGCACTTCTTCATCTTAAAAGTTTGTTGTGATTTTTTATTATAATAATTAGAAAAATTTCTACCCATATGAAACAACATAATGACAAAAGTAAGTCCTCATCTCCTACACAAAGAAATGGCCACCATTAACACACTTTGGAAACTTATTGATGTATATGAAAGTATATATAGGACTTTAAATAAAAATCACTCTCTATATATGAAGCTATGTGGTCATTTTTAATGTGTTTTATATATCTCTTTGTGAGTTGAAACTGATGTGCATAATCATCTGTGATCATTTTACTGGCTGTCTAGTTTGTTTTTTTTCATTTTCTATTTTTAGTTGTCAATGGATCTTTATTTACATATATGGTGCTGAGAATTAAACCATGTGCTTCACACATGCCAGGATAGTGCCCTACCACTGAGCTACAATGCTAGCTCTGGCTGTCCATCATTTAGAGGCATCATACTTTATGTATCTACTCCTTTGATAACCATTTAGATTGTTACTTGTTTTTCTTTCTTGTGAATAATGGTATGTTGATGATAGTATACTTATTCATTTATCTTCTTAGAGGTATAACTGCCAGGTCAAACATTACACATTTTAAATATTGATAAATATGGCTAAGCTGTTATCTGTAAAAACTATCCCCCCTCAATTTTCATGAGAATATTATTTTCAAAACCCTTGCTCATACCAAGTTTTGTTAATCTTTTTAATCTTTGATAATCCAATAGGAAAAAAATAACATTTTTGAGGTAACATTTTTTTTTTTTTATTGGTACTGGAGATTGAACCTAGTGGCACTTCACCAGTAAATTAGATTCCCAGAACCTTTTGTTTTATTTTATTTTGAGACAGGGCCTTGCTAAGTTGCTGAGGCTGTCATTGTACTTTTGATCCTCCTGCCTCAGTCTCCTACGTTGCTGGGATTACAGGTGTGTTCCACTGTATCCAACTACTGAAGAAAATATTGTGTTATTCAAAGACTTCTTTTATTCAATATTCTTATTAACATAAAGAATTCTCTTCCTTAAGAACACACTTGTGATTCTTATTTGTGAGATATTATTAAGCATTAAATGTAATGAAAATATTTAAACATATTGAGTTGTTTTTAGGTCTTTTGCCTTGATTTTAACTTATTATTAATATTTGAAAACTTGATGGTTGTGGAATTGGCTCAAGTCATAGCACACAAGCCTGGCATGTATGAGGCACTGTGTTTGATCCTCAGCACCACACAAAAATAAAATAAAGGTATTGTGTCCACATTAATACTTTATCCTTTATTTCTCCTATTACCTGCATTTGTTAAAATTTTTATACTACATTTAAATAGATATTAAGACATAATTACATGGCTGGGATTATGGCTCAGTGCTTGGCATGTGTGAGGCACTGTGTTGTCAATGGGAAAGAATATCTTCCCACATCTTCTCTTGGTGCTTGAAACCATCCCACTTCTTTTTTCTTTTACTTTAAGAACAGATAACAGACACTTGGGAATTATAATCAGATTGTATCATTTTTTTATGGAAAGGTTACCAATTATTGCACTGCAAAATAGTCATTTCTTTCTAATAGAGAGTGTTTCTCTCCATGTCTCTCTTTCTCTCTCAGGTCAGTGCTCTGAAAATACCTCTTAGGTGAAGGAATGCTTTGTGTCATGCCCTGATTTAATATGTTTAAAAGAGACTTTATTGAAAGCTTTTTCAAAAACCTATGTGGGAGTTGGATGAAGGAGAAAGATTATTCATTCAATGTGAAATATTCATAGATCTTTAGATGTCCACAAGGTAGAAGGATGGCCAATGTTAATCATCCCTACTCTGATATAAGTTCTGAAATGAGTATTTGCCATGAAGAGTTGTGAACAGTGAGGATTTTTGTGGTGGGCTGTGGATTGAGCATTGCACTGTGCTCTTTGTGTGCATTACTTCATTTTGTTCTTAATACAACGAGGACTCAGTAAAATTGTGAAGTTTGTCCTTGGGCATGTAGCAAGCATGTTTAAAAAAATAAAAACAAACAAACAAAAAACTATCACTTGAATTCAGTTCTCTCTATCTCTAAGGTCCAGTGCTTTCTAATGCATACAGAAAAGGGTATTGGTAGAAGCTTAGAAAATTATATGTGACTTCAGAGGCTGCAACAGGAAGATAGATAGTATAAGGCCAGCTTCAGGAACTTATTGAGACCCTGTATTAAAATAAAAAAGTCTGGGGATGTAGCCCAGAGGTAGTACATCTCTGTGTGGTTCAATCCTCAGTTCCAAAAAAAAAAAAAAAAAAGAAAGAAAGAAAGTTGTTTGAATGTTTTCATGGTTGTAGTCTAGATAATGGAAGTGTTGAAAAGACTGACAATAACTTTATTCTGTCATCACCACTGCCATTATTAATATTATCCTTTTTATTTTTAATGTTCTTCAGCATCAACTAATGAAGTCTAGGAGCATGCCAGCGTGTCTGGCTCATAGGCTTATATAATTTAGCAGCACTCAAAAGTGAAAGGTTCATGCTGCCAAGTACAAACAGATGCTCTGTGGATTGTTAATTTGGTTATAGGAGAGAATGCTTGTTTTTCCTTGCTATGTGCTAATAAAGAATCTGGAAGATTTTCTTATAAATGTAACAGATTTTGACTTGTTTAAATCCATGTAATTGAAAAGAAATGGGCAGTCCTAATAAACATTTTTTTTTCTTTTGTAGTGTTTGGTTAGTTTTATTCTGTAACCTGCCAGCTAATTGTGAATTGCATGCTCTTTTGTTCTTTGCTCTTTTTACTTTGGATCTGGTTTTATGGTTGGTTGCAATAGGAATTTATTGGTAGGAACATAGATTATTTCCCCATTTGAACAGATTGTGTGTTTTTATGACAGAATATTCTGTCACAGGTAGAGTGATTCAACCAGACCCTTATGCAGAGGTGTTACTATATGACTTTGTGCAACCATTTTAAAAAATAACAGTTTTATTGACATATAATTCACATTACCATCAAGATCACTCCTGAAAAGTGCAATTCACTGAGTTTTAGTATATTCGCATAGTTGTGTGCCTATCTTGCTGTCTAATTCTGAAACACTTTTGTCATCTTCAAAGACCCATACCCTTTAGTCATCACTTTCCACTCACTCTTGCTTCATGTATCTATGAATCTCCTTTTTGTCTTTGTGGATTTACTTGTTCTGGATATGTTATATAAATGTAATCATTCAATATATAGCCCTTTGTGTCTGGCTTCTTAGCCTATTTTTGAAGTAGCACATATCAGAACTTTATTCCTTTTTTATTGCTAAATTGTGTTCTGTTATATGGATATACTGCAGTTTGTTTATCCATTTATCAGTTGATGGATATTTGCACTTTGTGGTTCTTATGATCATGCCACTGTGAATATTTGTGTTTTATAGTTGACTTATGTTTTCTTTGGGTAGATATTTAGGAGTGAAATTTATGGACCATAAGTAACTCTGCCAGACTGTTTTATAAAGTGACTCTACCATTTTATATTCCCATCAGCAATGTTTGAAGATTTCATTTCTCCATATTCTTGCCAACAGTTTGCCATGGTATTTTTCCATAATAGTCATCCTAATGGGTATGAAGTGGCATCTCATTGTGGTTTTGATTTGCATTTCCCTGATAACTAATGATATTGAATATCTTCATGTATTTTTTAGCCATTATTTATCTTTGTTAGACAAATGCCCATTCAGATTCTTTGCCCATTTTAAAATTGAACTGTCCTTTTCTTGTTCATTTGTAGTAGTTCTTATGTATTCTGGATATACACAAATGCACTCTTATGAGATATGTGAAGTATAAGATTTTTCTTACTATATTATAGTCTTTTCACTTCTTATGAAGCAAATAGATTTGTTGTTGGAGTCCAATTTACCAGTTTTTTGACTGCTTATGCAGTTTTCTCTGAAATTTTCTATAAGTTAAAAAAAAAACAGACCTCATTTCTCAACATCTCCTATTAAAATTTTTTTCTACAGAAACAATGATCATTTCTTTAACTACAAAATAGGTTAGAGAGATTAGAAAATATTTCGTGTTTTCAAATATTTTCATCAAATTTGATGGGTGAAGCCCAATTGTCAAACCTGATATCCAGTGTACTTTTTTTTTTTTTAAATCAGAAAATGTCTTTGAGTGTTCTGCTTAGCTCAGAATGCACATATTATTCTGTAAACATTTATAAATGTCTAATGTATTCTAAGGACTTGACTGGGTCCAGAGATCCAGGGATGCTGGGAACATGGTCCTGTCCTTAAAAAACAAAAGGTCATGTGCCAGGCTACAGATTTCTACAGAGTGTAGTGGCACCAGTGGAGGAGAAGGGGCACTGTCTGGGTGAGAAAGCCTCACAGTGAGTCAGTGTTGGTACTCTGTCTGCAGAGATGTGTGGGTGATCAGAACCTTTTGTTATAGTATATGATTTTTTTTCTTTCAGACACTTGCTGTTGTGTGTGTTGTGTATCTTGGCACCAGTTATCTATAACAGCAATATTTAGGGATATCGATGTAAGGAAATGTAAATACCAATGTGATGACTTTGATACCTAGAAGCAAGCCTGAAGAAAGCCACTTTTCTTTGACTTCTCCAGGTTTTCAAGAATGGGAACTTCCTACTTACTAATTAATTCAGTGTGGTGTGTGTGTGTATCTGAGTTGCAGCCCAAACCCAAGCAATTCTGGGTAATCAGAGCTAAAATGTGAGTCAAGGAGGAACAGCTATTTGGCTGGAAAGAAGATTGTGTATATAAAGAGGGGTGAGTACTGTTAAGGAATTTAGATCTTTTTTAATAATGGAGAGCCATTGATAGGTTTGGGTGTATTCGGGGAACATGGTTTCTCCTGTTAACTGTACCACAGATGATAGTTGTGAGGACTAGACATAGGAGATTAGTGGGGCTGTTGGACTAGTCCAGATGAGAGCCAATGAGGACCTGAGCTAAGGCACAGATGATAGAGGTGGATACACAGACTGGAAATGTTTAGAAGGTGCAAGTTGGGATGTGTGGCTGCAATCAACCATAGTAAATTAAAAGGAGGATTACTGAAGAAGGAAGATTTCTGAAGAAGGATTCAAAGGAATAAAATGCCACTGAAGCCAGCATGATTTTGGGCCCTTGGGGGTAAAAAGTGACAGAGCAGGGGGCCATTCTCAGGCTCTCCCACAAGAGGGACAAAAGAGAGTCTCCTCCCAGCTGTGCTTTTTAAAATCCCAAGAGCACTCTTTTTTTAAAAAAATTATATTATTTTCTTTACTTGTTGATGAACTGTATATGTATTTTTTTTTACTTTTATGTGATACTGAGAATCAAACCCAGTGCCTTATACATGCTAGGCAAGTGCTCTAACACTGAGCCACAACCACAGCACTCAAGAGCACTCTTAGCCTTGGGTATTGTGGCCCTTGCTCAGGCAGAAGCTTTGCTGGGAGCTTCCTGGAATCATCACTAGCACTCCAAGAAGAGGGGAAGGATTGTGGAGCAGAACCATCTGTTTCTCTTTGGTAATTCAACCTGGCTTGGGCAATTGTTAAGATCTGAAGAGGAAAGTTGAGAATACTTCAGAAGTTTGTGGCCTGTTTAGCCAGCAATGACAGCATTTCTGTGCAGGATCAAGGTTCACAAGTGAGTAGACTAGAATGCAGAAAGTAAACAGAGTTCACATTTAGACCAGCTTTTTTTGGGATGTGACTGTCCAAATGTTATGTTTTTGTGACTATTCCCCTCTAGAGACTGGTTATTTTCTTTGCTATGACTTTCCAGAGCCTAGCATGGATTTTCAGAGGTACCCTTATCAGCTCCTAGAAAAAGTAATTAAAATTCATTTTATACAGTGCAGCTTATTGAGTTTTTTGTTTTCTGCTTTTTTTGTACTAGGAATTGAGCCCACAGTGCTAAACCACTGAGCCACATCCCCAACTGTTTTTTTTTTCTTTGATCTTGAGACAGACTTTTGTTAAGTTGCTTAGAGCTTCACTAAATTGCTAAGGCTAGGTTTCATCTTGCAGTCCTCCTGCTTCAGGTTTACAAGCCATTGGGATTACAGGTGTGTTCCACCAACCTGGTTGAACAATCTTTCTTAATGGACAAAGAACAGTAGATGCTGTTTAACTGGTTCTTGCTCCTATGCTAGTGAAGTGTGAATTTAAATTTCTTTATGCATCTCAAAGAGAACATAATAGTGTACCACAATTTTAAAAGGGTGGAATTTATGTGGTTTCTGTAAACTCCTTTTCTTGATGTTATCCATTAAACATCAGTGTGTTTAGCAGTTAGACATTTTTTAGAAATGTTTTTTTTTTAAAACAGAGAGAGAGAGAGAGTTTTTTAAAATTTATTTTTTAGTTCTCGGTGGTGGACACATCTTTGTTGGTATGTGGTGCTGAGGATGGAACCCAGGCCGCACGCATGCCAGGAGAGCGTGCTACCACTTGAGTCACATCTCCAGCCCAAAATAGAATTTTTTGTCAGAGGACAGTGGAAGGCTAGACTGGCATTACACTGTTACGGCAACAGCATCATTCAAAAACAAGCATTCTTGGCTGGGGATGTGGCTTGCCTCACATGTGTGAGGCCTTGGGTTTGATACTCAGTTGCACAAACAAATCACTGTTTTATGTTTTCATTAATGAAATACAAAGTCATTTTTGGAGGAACGAAGGATAAATTACTCATTTATATATCTTATTTGTTATAACATGACACGAATCATTTGCTTATGTGATAAACACTGCTACAGTTAAGATCAGAATTTTCTTGAATATTTAATGTCACTTTAAACATGATCAGGATTAATAATAATACTGCTGGTAAGGCCACTCTATAGATGTCATTTTACTAAGGATCTTGATCTTGCCTAAGTTTCCAAGATATAACAATAAAGGCTAGCTGAAAGCCAAAACTTGGAAGATAAATTGTTGCACACACCCAGCTCTGCCACTATGTTGTTTCTCCTCCGGGCGAAGGCAAATGGTCAGATTAAGGTGAATTAGAGAAAAATAACTGTACTGAGATTAAATGGGAGTTATTCATGATAGGATGAATCCAATTTCTCTGACAGGTTTGGTCCAATTTGGGGCCCTCTTGTTAAAAGGTTCAAGATATACTCTGTATTGTCAGTAATGGGAAGTAGCTCAGTGACCTTGGACAAGTTATTTAAGGTCAGTTACACTCCACCTTTCTAAGATATTCTCCATTGTAGCATTGTTTTGAGGACGAGCACAGCTGCTGCATATAAACTGGTAAGCACAGTGCCAAGCACATTACAAATTGCAAGTAGATCTTACTCCATGAAACAGTGTTTTTCTTCAAGGTAAAATGCAACAAGAGGGCAGTAATTGACATTGGACATATCATGAGGAACCACAAATTGGCTCTTAGCTTCAATGAAACTCAAGCTGTAGCAGGTATTATTTCACAATTTTAATTAAAATCAGTTTCAGAGGTGAGATGTAAAGTTTCATAATTTTAAAAGTGGTTAAATGTCTTTGCTTTTTTCACCAATTTACCTAAAGAAAACCATTTGCATTTGTAAAACTCCAAAAATCAATAAATAGAAGATGCAATAACTGAATACTATGGTTTGTTTCATCTTTTGTTTAGTGGATATTGCTTCTCCATAAAGATGAGAATACTTGGATATTGTGCTTTCAGAACTCATGTTCTGCATTCCATGGTTACTGAACACTCAGGATTAGTAGTGTTTAATGTAGATATGAATTTGGGTATGGTGTGTTTAGAACACATGCAGAGGAATCATGTCAGTCAAAATTTACTAAAAGCTTATTGTTTAGCAAAACTCTACCTTTGAGAACACAAAACATGACAGTTCTGAAAAACCTGAAGAAATTTAGAAGAGGAGTGACTTTCTAAGTCAATCAGAAGCACATGCCATCCATAGTTATTGCTAACAAGTGATTTTTATAGATTTTTGTGTACCTGGCATGGGTCCTTGTATTCTTTTTTTAAATTATTCATTAGTTATGATCAGTTATACATGACAGTAGAAAATGCTTAAATTCATTGTATACAAATGGAGCAGATGTTGGCTTCTTTTAGAGAAACAACCTTAAAGGGTAGTATCATTGCAAGGGAAAAAGATAGTGGAAGGTTTACAAATGGATTCCCTTGCTAAGCTGTAAAATGTCTTGTATTTTGTGGCAGAGTTATGGATGATTTTATTTGTGATGAATAATTAAGCTTGTATCTTCTATAAGATATACTAATTTCTATTCTTGGTCCAGTTAGCTGAACTCAGTAATGAAGAATATGCTGCTACAGAGTATTATCTTTGATACTAGCTGAATTCACTTAAAACTTCCTATTTGTTTTTTGGCATTAAAGAAATCATTTGTGGTCTGTCTTTTCACATCCTTTCATATTTCTAAGCCAGAATGACCTCTTAGAGCTGGCAGACTTCATACTCACTGTGTGTGGAAGTAATTTGTAATCTTTGTTCTGAGTTCACTTAAGATATGAGAAATACTTGTAATGTTGGAATTAAGCTGTTAGGATACAGTTCTTCAGTCATATTATCATTGAAATTTATTATTTTAACCTTTAATTAGGAGAGTCACTGTTCTTGGCTGTCTGTGGCCTGTTTCCATTGCTATTCTTTCATCATGTGATTTAAGTGTTTCTAAATCTTACAAATTATTCCAAAAGAAGACATGGAATAACTTTGTAGTTCAGTACTGTCCATTCTGCATGAAATCCAGCCCTTTCAACAGTGGCATACAGAGGGCACATGTGCAATAAACATTTATTTGGATTAATTAATTGTTTTAGGGCAGCTTGCAAAAGTAATGTTTTCAGTATTCAGTGACTGAACCTTCAGTACTGGTAATTCAGCTAAACATTCAGACTTCATTTGAAGCGAGTAAACAGACAACTGTGCAATCCAGGGAGACCAATTTGTTAACTTTTCTATCCAATAGTAATTTACTTTTTTTTTAAGAGAGAAGGGGAGGGAGGGAGGGAGGGGGAGAGAGAGAGAGAGAGAGAGAGAGAGAGAGAGAATTTTTTTAATATTTATTTTTTAGTTTTTAGTGGACACAATATCTTTATTTTATTTTATTTTTTTTAATTTTTTTATTGATTACTTAAAGCATTACATAGCTCATGATATATCATCTTTCATACATTTGACTCAAATTGTGTTTTGAACTCCCATTTTCACCCCAAATACAGATTGCAGAATCACATCTGTTACATATTCACATTTTTACATAATGCCATATTAGTGACTGTTCTTTCTGCTACCTTTCCTATCCCCTACTATCCCCCCTCCCCTCCCCTCCCCTCCCATCTTCCCTCTCTACCTCCCCTGTTGTTGTTCAATTCTCTCCCTTTTTTCCCCTCCCCCTTGCCCCTCATAACCTCTTATAATTTTATGTATCATTGAAGGTCTCCTACCATTTCCATATGCTTTCCCTTCTCTCTCCTTTTCTCTCCCCCCATTCGTCTTTGTTTACTGTAGTCTTTTCCTCATGCTCTTCCTTCCTCTTCTGTTCTTAGTTGTTCTCTTTATATCAAAGCAGACATTTGGCATTTGCTTTTTAGGGCTTGGCTAGCTTTGCTTAGCATAATCTGCTCTAATGCCATCCATTTCCCTGCAAATTCTATGATTTTGTCATTTCTTAGTGCTGCATAATACTCCACTGCCACATTTTTTTATCCATTCATCTATTGAGGGGCATCTAGATTGGATCCACAGTCTAGCTGTTGTGAATTGTGCCGCCATAATCATTGATGCGGCCGTATCCCTATAGAGCGCTTTTTTAAGGTCCTCAGGGAATAGTCCGAGAAGTGCAATAGCTGGGTCAAATGGTGGATCCATTCCCAGCTTTCCCAGGAATCTCCATACTGCTTTCCAAATTGGCCTCACCATTTTGCAGCCCCACAAGCAGTGTACAAGTGTACCCTTTTCCCCACATCCCCGCCAACACTTGTTGTTGTTTTACTTCATAATGGCTGCCAATCTTACTGGAGTGAGATGGTATCTTAGGGTGGTTTTGATTTGCATTTCTCTGATTGCTAGAGATGGTGAGCATTTTTTCATGTACTTGTTGATTGATTGTATGTCCTCCTCTGAGAAGTATCTGTTCAGGTCCTTGGCCCATTTGTTAATTGGGTTATTTGTTATCTTATTGTTTAATTTTTTGAGTTCTTTGTACATTCTGGATATTAGGGCTCTATTGGAGGTGGGGGGGGTAAAAATTTGTTCCCAGGATGTAGGCTCTCTATTTACCTCTTTTATTGTTTCTCTTGCTGAGAAAAAACTTTTTAGTTTAAGTAAGACCCATTTGTTTATTCTTGTTGTTAACTCTTGGGCTATGGGTGTCCTATTAAGGAATTTGGAGCCTGACCCCACAATATGTAGATCGTAGCCAACTTTTTCTTCTATCAGATGCAGTGTCTCTGATTTGATATCTAGCTCCCTGATCCATTTTGAGTTAACTTTTGTGCATGGCGAGAGAAAGGGATTCAGTTTCATTTTGTTGCATATGGATTTCCAATTTTCCCAGCACTATTTGTTGAAGATGCTATCCTTCCTCCATTGCATGCTTTTAGCCCCTTTATCAAATATAAGATAGTTGTAACTTTGTGGATTAGTCTCTGTGTCTTCTATTCTGTACCATTGGTCCACCTGCCTGTTTTGGTACCAGTACCATGCTGTTTTTGTTACTATTGCTTTGTAGTACAGTTTGACCTCTGGTATCGCTATACCTCCAGATTCACACTTCCTGCTTAGAATTGCTTTTGCTATTCTGGGTCTTTTGTTTTTCCATATGAATTTCATGATTGCTTTGTCTATTTCTACAAGAAATGCCATTGGGATTTTGATTGGCATCACATTAAACCTGTAGAGAACTTTGGATAATATCGCCATTTTGATGATGTTAGTTCTGCCTATCCATGTACAGGGTACATTTTTCCATTTTCTGAGATCTTCTTCTATCTCTCTCTTTAGGGTTCTGTAGTTTTCATTGTATAAATCTTTCACCTCTTTTGTTAGGTTGATTCCCAAGTATCTTATTTTCTTTGAGGATATTGTGAATGGAGTGGTTTTCCTTATTTCCATTTCAGAGGTTTTGTTGCTGATATACAGGAATGCTTTTGATTTATGCGTGTTGATTTTATAACCTGCCACTTTGCTGAATTCATTTATTAACTCTAGCAACTTCTTTGTAGACTCTTTTGGGTCTGTTAAGTATATTATCATGTCATCTGCAAATAGTGATAGTTTAATTTCTTCTTTTCATATTTTTATGCCTTTAATTTTTTTTGTCTGTCTAATTGCTCTGGCTAGTACTTTGAGAACTAAATTGAATAGAAGTGGTGATAGAGGGCATCCCTGTCTTGTTCCAGATTTTAGAGGAAATGCCTTCAGTTTTTCTCCATTTATGATGATGCTAGCCTTTATTTTATTTTTGTGTGGTGCTGAGGATTGAACCCAGTGCCCTGCGCATGCCAGGCAAGCGCGTTACCGCTTGAGCCACATCCCCAGCCAGTAATTTACTTTTATAATCGTGTTTTTGTAGAGTAAATGTCAAAAGAAAAGGTGTATTTGAAGCAGTTACATGAGTAAGTTTGCTACAGTGAAAGATTTTTGGTATGCTGATGGAGAAGGGACAATTTAAAATTGATATTACAAAATTCAGGTAGCTCTTTTAAAGACAGTTTTTTTTAAAGTCTAATTGACATCCAATAAACTTCATGTTTAAAGTGTATGATTTAATCAGGTCTGACACATGTGCACACCCAAGAAACCATCATCACAATAAGGAGAATGAACAGATCCATCACCACCCCAAATTTCTTTGTTCTTCTATCCTCAAGGTCCTCTGTCCCTTTCTCCAGGCAACCACCAACCTACTGATCTGCTATCACTGTAAGTTAATTTGCTTATTCTAGGGTTTTATGTAAATGGAATTATAAAACATGTTCTCTCTCTCTCTCTCTCTCTCTCTCTCTCTCTCTCTTTGCTCTTTCACTCAGTGTAATTATTTTGAGATTTGTCTCTGTTTCTGCCTATATCAGTGGTTTGTTCCTTTAAGTGCTCCAAGTATTCCATTGTATGGATGTGCCTGTTCACCACTGACAGCCATTTGGGTGTTTCCAGCATTTGGCTCTTAGACTAAAGCCCATCTGAACAACTGTATTGCAGATAGTTGTGTGGACTTAGGCTCTCTTTTCTCTTTGGTAAATACCTAGAAGTGAAATGAGTAGATCATGTACTAGGTGTATTTTTAATTTTTTAAACTGCCAAACTCTATTCCAAGTTGTTGTTTCCTTTTAATTCCTACCAGCACTGAATGAGGAATCAGTTGCTCCAAGTCTCTATCTTAAATATTACTGTGGTAGTGTTTTTAAATTTTAGTCCTTTAAAAGATACATAGTGTTACCTCAATGTGATTTTTTAAATTTTTTTAGTTGTATATATACACAATGCCTTTATTTTATTTATTTATTTTTATGCAGTTCTAAGGATTGAACCCAGTTATTTATATGTGCAAGGCAAGTGCTATGCCACTGAGTCACAATCCCAGCCTCTCATTGTGATTTTAATTTGCATTTTCCTATTGGCTGATGATGATGTTGAGCATATTTTCATGTGCTCATTTGCCATTCCTTGGTAAAGTATCAAATCTTGTATGTTATTATTTATTGAGGTATTTGTTTTTCTTATTAAGTTTTAAGAGTTCTTTATATAGTCTAGATACAAATTCTTTATTAGATTTATGATATTTTGTCCCAGTCTGACATGTTTTACATTCCACTAGCAGTGTCTTTCAAAGAACAGTCTTAATTTTGATGAAATTCAATTTACGAATTGTTCTTTAATGCACTTTTGGTATCATATCTAAGAACTCTTTGCCTAACCCCAAGTCACAGAAGTTAGCTCCTGTTTCCTTGAGGAGATTTATTGTTTTCAGTTTTACACTTAGGTATATGACCCATTTTGAGTTAATTTCTGTATGTGATGCAAGGCAGGGGTCAAAATTCATAAGTTTTTGTATGTGGGTATTTAGTTCCAGCACCATTTGTTAAAAATGAACATTGTCTCTTTGCTGAATTGCCTTTGTACCATTGCCTAAAATCAGGTTGTTTTGTGTGTACGTGGGTCTATTTTGGCCTTTATTTTTTATCCTGATCTACTTGTTTATCTTTATATCAGTACCACATTGTCTGAATTTCATTACCTTTGTAATAGTGTTTTTATTCCAGATTTTTTCTTTTGCAAAGTTTTCTGGACTGCTCTGGGTCCTTTGTATATGCATTGGAAGTTTATAATCAGCTTACCTGTTTACACAAAACAGCCTGCTGGGATTCTGAGATATTGAATCTATGAATCAACATGGAGAGAATTGACTTCTTAACATCATTGAGTCTTCCAACAAATGAACATGTTATTTCTTCCCATTTGTTTAGATTTTCTTTAATTTTTCTCAGCAATCTTTTAAAGTAGAAGTCTTGCATATCCCTTTCAAATTTGACTTAAATATTTGACATCTTTGGTGTTATTATAATTTGTTTAAAAAATTCAATATAGAATTTTTCATTACTAACAAATACAACAATTCAGTTTTGTATCTAGCTCTTGTCATGCAGCTTCGCCAAAGTCACCTTCTAGCACTAGCTTTTTGGGGGGCATATTTCATGGGATTTTTCTATATAGATAATCTCATCATTTTAAAAATATAGCTTGAATTCTTCCTTTCTCACTTGATTGTCAATTTTTTTTTTCTTGCCTTATTAATCTAAGCAGAATCTCTGGTATATTGTTGGATAGAAATGATGGGAGTGGTCATCCTTATCTTGTTCCTTATATTAAAAGAAAAACATTCAATCTTTTTTTTTTTTTTTATGCGTGCTGTTAACTGTAGGGTGTTTTTTTTTTTTTAATTCCTTTTATCAGAATGAGACTGTTGTATTCCTAAGGTTTTTATTGTTGTTGTTTTTGAACTAAGAATGGGTATTGGATTGTTATTATTTATTTGGTAATATAATGATGTGCATTGTGTTTTGAATGGCAAACAGCTTTGCAATATTAGCATAAATCTCATTTAGTTATGAGATATTATTCATTTTATATATTATTATAATTAATTCATCAAAATTTTGCTTGGTAATTGGATGTGGTGGCATACCTGTTGGGAAAAGTATAAGCGGCAGGCGTACCCCAGAGAAAAAAGCCCAACATGGCGCCTAAGGACTTCTTCTTCCTACCTTCTTCTTCTCTGCAGTGGCGCGAAAAGTTCCCACCCTTGTGAATTCTCCCGCCGGCGCCAATTTCAAATCTCGCTGGCGGGGAACCTTAGCCCCAATGAGAACTAATTCCTGGGCGCAGGAGCTGATATCTGGAAGAACTTGCCAATAAATGGGTGGCCTGCCATTTATCTAAGCCCTACCATCTCCCCTGTAGTTCCATATAAGCACACAGCTTTTTGCAATAAAATTGGAATTCTCCCGGCAGCGAAGTGTCTTTGCGTGGGGAATTCTTTCAATACCCTTATAATCCCAGCTACTCTGAGGCAGGAGGGTCACAAATTCAAGGCTAGGCTAGGTAACTCAGTGAGATCCTGTATCAAAATAAAAAGGACTGAGGATGTGGCATTATCCTAGCCACCTTAAAGCAGGAGCTTAGCATGTGTGAAGCCCTGGGTTCTATCGCTTTTTACAACCACCCACCCCCTCACATTTTTGTATAGGATTTTGCACCTGTGTTCATGAGGGGTACCCCAACCTCTTGTAATGTCATTGTCTGGCTTTGATAGCAGGTTAATGCTGGCCTCAGAATAAGTTAGGAAGTATTTCCTCCTATTCAGTTTTCTTATAGAATTTGTATAATTTTTTTTTTCCCTACATGTTTGTTGGAATTTTCCAGTGAAGCTATCTGGATCTGAAAAAAAAAGTTAAGAGAAGATTTTCAAGCTACAAATTTTCTTAAATATAAACCTGTGACTATTCAGTTCAGGTTTTTATTGTAGGTGAGTTTGGTGGTATCTTTCTAGAAAATGTGTTCTCTTCATTTAGGTTGATGGATTTATTGACATATATCCTTTTCATCTCTACAAACTATGGTGATATCATCTTTTCTTTCCTGATTTTAGTAATATGTATATTATCTCTTTTTTTTCTCTCATTAGCCCAACTGGAGGTTTCCACTTTTTTTCTGTCTTCTCAAAGAAACAGTGGTTGTTTTTTTGTTTTTTGTTTTTTTGGGTTTTTTTTTTTTGGGGGGGTGGGCTTGGGATCAAGACAGGGCCTTACACATGGTAAGCATACACTGTACTATTGAGTTATACCCCAGCCCAAGAACCAGCATTTAATTAGTTTATTTTTCTCTATTTTCTGTTGTTTATTTATTGATCTTTCTGCTCTTTCTTCATTACTTTTCTTCCTCATTTGCTCTCTACATGTGATTCAATTATTTCTTTTGCCATCTTTTTAAACTTTTATACATAAAATATGGTTCTTTGAAGATTGTGACTTAAATGGTTTCCTCCGTGAGACATAACAATATTGAGGCACAGAGAAGTGTGCTGTAGCTCAGTGGTAGAGTGCTTTCCTCACACATATGAGGCACTAGGTTTGATCCTTAGCACCACATAAAAATGAATAAATGAAGATTAAAGTTAAATAAATAAAGATTAAAAAAAAAAGGAACTAGGAGAAACTAATGTCTGAGTTACCTTATTTTGTTGAAATCTGTGGAAAAATTTCTGAGAGCAAATCCTAAGTGTTACTTTTTTTGTCGCTTTCTTTTGCTTTTTTGCAGTGGCAGGGATTAAACTCAGGGATGCTCTGCCACTGAACTACATCCCCAGCCCTTTTTATTTTGGGGCAGGGTCTCAGTTGCTGAAGTTGGCCTTGAACTTATGATTCTACTGTCTCTGTCTCCCGAGCAGCTGGGATTATAGGCTTGCACCTTTATGCCCAGTTTTCTGGTGTTAGTTTTTTTTTTTTGTTTGTTTTTTTTGTTTTTTTTTCTTGATGGACAAAATACCTTTAATTTATTTATTTTTATGTGGTGCTGGGGATCTACACGAGAAGAACATGACTCTCTGAGGACTGGAAGGTAAATAAAATTTGTGATTTCAAAGTGATTTCCTGGAATTAGTGAAGATAGTAATTAAACCAGTAATGAAAAGGTGGCATAGCACATTTGAAAGGAACCCTCTTTTATGATTTTTAGCTCCAGAATATGATGTCAATTAGATACTGCCTTTGCCTTATTGAGAGATTTGCATCTCTATGCAACTTTATTTCTGGCAAGGGTGACACTGATGTAGCTCAGTTGTAGACTAGCTTTGTTTTCTACATGTAGTAATATAAATAAATAGGCCCAACATGTTGACCTCATGCTTTGTTTTCCAAGAAAATTCTGGCTTCACTGGACAGGATATGTTGCATTCCTTAACAAACTGTAATCTGATGAAGAAATGCAGTTTCAAAATAATGTTTATAAGAGCAACTTAAGTTACCCTGAAGTGAAGAGTTTTGTGACCCTGTTATAGACCAGATTCTGGAACTCAGAGAAATAAAGATAATTCTTACTAACCATAAAATCTGTGAGAGTTTATGCTTAAGAATTCAATTAGAAATGGTGAACATGAACCTAATTAACCTAAAGTTGTCATGGCAGAGGATACTTGAGATGTTATCCTGCTGTCAGTCCATAGTCAAGAAATTTACCTGGTCAGGACTCTTTGGGATCTTGTTTTAGATCTTCAAAAAAACTGAAGTTCATGAGAGCCATGCTATTATCTTTTCAGAGAGAACACACTTTCTTCTGTCAGAGTGTCACCCTGTTCTTCCTTCACATCACTTCTAATAAAGTCATTGCCTGCCACTCTGATTGATAAGTTTGGAAAGTTATGTCTTGATTGAAAAAAAAAAGTTTGCATTTGAAGGGAGTCGTCTTTATTCTACCTCAATTTTTCAGAGTGTCCCAGCCCTGTATCACTAAAAGATCCTTGCCATCTTAAGGGCTATCAGAGACTCCCTGGAGTGTCTTCACTTCATAGTTTATACTGCTCTCTAGAGGGAGAGACCCAGGGAATGATATTCACTAGACACTCCAAAAGAATTTAGACATGGTTGCACTTCAAACCTTTTGTTAAGCAGTTATGAAACCCACAAGTTGGACAATATAGGAGGTTAGAATGAGGACACACCACACAAAAAAAAAATCTTAAAGGAGAAATTTCAAATCAGATTTTGTGATAAGGTGTCTGTACCTGGGAAGAAAGAGAGCAGAGAAAAATTGTTCTTATTTTTCAAACTGTCAAGTTACACTTGTCTGCTTTTCTCTCATGTGAACTGCTCACAACGAGAAACCAAAATCTTTAATCTGACATCCAGTTCTTGGAGAAAAATTAGAAATAATGCATTCATTTGAAATGTAAAATAGAAAAAAAGGAAACACTTGACAAGACAAAGAGGAAATGCCGGCATTAAATATATGTACAGAGCCACGTGCAATGGTGCACTTCTGTAATCCCAGAATCTTGGAAGGCTGAAGCAGGAGGATCATGAGTTCAATTTTAGCTTCAGCAAAGATGAGGTGTTAAGTAACTCAGTGAGAATCTTTCTCTAAATAAAATACAAAATAGGGCTGGGGATTTGGCTCAGGGGTCCAGTGAGTGAATACATTTTAGAATGACTTGTTATCCAATGACAGATAACTAATCCACTTACTATTGACTGGATGCCATGATTCAATCACAAGATACCAACTAGTTTCTATGTGGAAAATAGCTGGTATCTTATAGACAGTGTGGTGAAGATGTTCCTACAACTCCTGTCTGACAGGGTCACAGTGTGGGGGATTCTGTGGCATGGCTGCACCACCTGGAACCCAGAACCATGGGGAATGTTTTGTTTATGATACTCATGAGATAGATAATAGGGCATACAACTATCAATAATAAAAGTACATGTTGCCTGAGATTGCAGAAAAATTTCCAGAATGAGATTAAGGATACAAATAAGATATGTCCTGAGATGTATTTTAGTATCTTTGACAATACAAACAACAGTGTTTTTTCTTAAGAAATTCACAGAGAAAAGATTGCAAATCAAGGTTCCTGAGAAAAGCTTAACAATTTACACTAAGCCCCTCATTCTAAAGCCACAACCTGTGCAACATACATTCCCTTTACTAACAGAGCCTTCTTTCCCTACACAGGAATTCATGATGAAAATAGGAAACACATAGTCAATACTAATAGCAAATGAGTTGAAATGCAGAGCCTGCTCTTTAATTAAAAATTATAAAGATAGAAGAATTCATAATTTGATGAAGGATCAAAGAAACTCTCTTATAAAGCAGTTAAATAGGTCATGTGAAAAAAGAAAATTACTTTGGAAAAAAAATAATGTAAAATTTTATATAGATATATTTTAGAGTCAGTTCAGAGGAGTAGGATTTTAAGTAATGGGCTTTCACTGTTTTAAGTGTGTATTATTAGGACTTTAGTTTAGAAGCAAAAAAAGCTTACCAATAATCATACGTGTGCTTTAAAGTTAAAAGTTAATAGGTCATGATACAGGTAGTCAAGTTGCATAGTCTAGTACTTAGTGATTGAAGTGAAAATGTAAAAGCTTAATCATGATTGGCAAAGGTAACAGGAACATATTTTAAACAATGTGTTCAATATCTTATGAAGTTAATATGTGTCAGAAAAGATTGCAACTCTTGAAAATTATGTAAATGAAAAAAGTTTTGGACTTTGATGCTATTTTAACTACATGAATAAATACCTTTAAAAAAGTTATAAAGGGGGCTGGGGATGTGGCTCAAGCGGTAGCACGTTCACCTGGTGTGCGTGCTGCCCGGGTTCGGTCCTCAGCACCACATACCAACAAAGATGTTGTGTCCGCCGAGAACTAAAAAATAAATATTAAAAAAAATAAAAAAGGTATAAAAATAAAGGCCCCTCTATGGGCATCATATCCTTCTGAAGGCTGCTTGTAATTTGCAACCTGTCATCCTGTCTCCTCTTTTGCTGAGGCCAAATATTTTTCAGTACCCAATGCCATTCATACTTCAGGACCCCTGGATTCCTGCTGGGGCTGGATCCTGGCAATAATAATTAAATTTTTCTTCATTTAAATTTGAAGTTGACTCTGTTGATGGGCTGTATTGAATTATAGAAAAAATGTATATATACACATAATGCCTATGATTTGTGCTAATATTCTAATAGTACCCCATACCAAAGAAAACACAGACATCATAATTCTATTTTTATGCTCAAGGCAAAATTGCAAATAATTTATTTTTTAATTCCTTATACTCTAGGTTCTGGAATACTGAGAGATCTAGAGACCTGGCACCATTCACCTCTTGTTTATTTTATTAAACTAGAAACTTTAAAATTTTATTTTTGCCCCATTTTTTGTAGGGGGAGTAGGGACAATGCTGCCTTAGGGAATTACTTATGAGTTGAAGTCTCAAGCTCTTTTCTCATAAGGCCGGAGAACAGAATTATTAAATAAAATTTTAAAGTAATTGTGATATTTAATTTTTATATAAATGCACTTCTGTCTGGGCTAGATCTAAATATTGGGAGGAAACTCTGCCATGAAATAATTTTATCCTGAGGCACTTAATGCAATTCACAGCAAAAAAAAAAAAAATAAATAATAAATACATAAAATAAAAAGATTCCAAGGCTGTGGAGCAGTCCTGTAATATTAATATCAGTTACTTTAAAAGCCATCAGAGGAGAATTTGTGACCCTTCCCCAGGACTCTATCTATGTTTCTATCAATTCATCAATCCATTCATCTGTGGTCCTGGGACTCTGTAGTGAATAATACCCATGGGTCTGATCTCCAGTATTTTTTTTTTTCCTACTGGCAATTGAACTCAGGGGCACATGACCACTGAGACCACATTCACAGCCCTATTTCTATTTTATTTAAACACATCATCTGGGTGAGGATCTCAGTGCCTTGCCATTGCTGAAGCTGGCTTTGAACTCACTGTTCTCCTGCCTCAGCCTCTCCAGTTGCTTGGATTATAGGCATGCACCCCCTCATGTGGTGGATCCCCAGTGTTTGAGCAACAAAAACAGAGCAGAAAAAAACCTGTCTTTGTGTCCTTATGTGATTCTGATCTGGATGAAATTTACTATTACTCAAACAGTAGGCCTACTGAATTAGACAGGCAGTCAGTGTAGATAGGTAAATCGAGTCAGGTTGAATCTAGGAAGCCAATTTTGAGTGAATCTGGGAAGTTGGAGACTGTCCCCTGAGGGATATTATCAAGAACCTGCCCCTGCTCCAACCTGTTGCCAAGGTAACCTGCCCAGGAATTTCCCCTCTCTACAGAGGGCTATAAGATTGTTAATGTGTCCTTGTACTCCTTCCTGCCCTTCCCCCTTAAACCCACCTATTTTGCAAATTTAGGCTATTTCACCAAGCATTTTTGGGCCTAGACATGTCCTCAGGAAGGAGAAAGATGGGGGGAAAGGCAGGAGAACAAAAGAAGCCTAGGACAAACAAAAAGGGCAGAACACCTTGCTTCTTGTGATACCCTGATACCAGCTATGTCCCCCTTCTCCCTTGTGGGAGAAGTCTATGTTACCCTTTTTAAATAAACCCTGCTTTGTATGCTTGCCTCGACATTCTTCTCTAATGTTCAAACTTCAACATGTGGAAAAGTAAGACTTGTCACCAGTAACCAATGGTGTCACTACCAGGATCAATTTTGGAGGAAGTTCCTGAAGCCCTTTTCAATCTGTCCCTTGGGTGAGAACTGTCCAATCAAGACACAGCCAGTGATGAGGGGAGGGACTTCCACAGTCTTCTATTCCTTTTGTTTTTGGAGCCTGCCATTCATTGAATCCATTTCTCTGCTTCCAGGTTTCTGTGCTACACTGGAACTGAAAAAAATATAAGGGTAACACTAAGCATCCTGAAATCCAGAAAATGGTAAGTGTGTGTTCTTATTTTGAGACTGGGTCGGGAGGCTGTTTGAAGCCAGTGGGATTGGCAATGGTGGCTGGAAACTCCTCATAATTGTCTCCAGAGTCTGGTGGCTAGAGCGTCTCTCTTTGGCAGCTTAGCCTTTAGTTTACTCTGACTAGTATAGTGGAGCTTAGATCAATATTTTAGACCTCAAGTCTTTTGTTCCATAATTGTATGGTGTTTTCAGGGCCTTCCTGAATTCCTATGTGGGCATCTGTGTGCATTAGCTCAGCATGTCCCCAGAATGTGTGGTGAAGACTGGGATAATCATCAGAAGAGGACCCCAACTTCATTAGTTGTGTTCCTGTGTGAGAGAAGCTGTGGCTTTTTTAGGGGCTCCTATTCTTGTTCTTCCTATGTTTTTATTTTTGTTGTTTATATGTTTGTTTATTTTAGACCATGAGTTATTCCCATGGGTATTTATCTACTGACCCACATTCTCAACCTTTTTCTATATATTTATGTAGAGACAAAGTCTCACTGAGTTTCTTAGAACCTCACTAAGTTTCTCAAACTGGTTTTGAACTCAACATCCTCATTCTTCCTGAGCTTTCTAAATGTAGACTAAGAAGTATCTCAAATCCAGAATGGTTATCTGATAGTTTAGCTATTTATAGGTCTGAGATTAAATCCCAAATTTCCAGCTGGCTTCACATTCTCAAAGGCAGGGTTCTTGCTCAACTTGATTGAGAAAAATAAAATAAAATAGATAGTAAAATTACAAGGCAGCTGTATAATTGGCATCTTATTTATCCACACCTGAAGGTTAATGGATGGATATGTTAATGAGCACCATTAAGGCCTATTCAAATTAAAAAAAAAAAAAAAAAACACTTGAGACTCACTAATGGGAATACCTTCAACCAAATTATTTTTCCTTTGGGTGAACCCAGTTGGAAGTCACTGGAAGGAAGGTAGGATACATTAAGGACAAACTTGAGGTAGTTGGTAATAAAAATGCCTTTTTTAATACTCATTTTAAATAGATATTAACCAATTCTCTGCCAAAAACCATATTTAAACTTTGAAACTGACACACAAAAAAAATGGGTTCTTCTGCTATCATGCCTTCTCCCACATTTGGGGAGTTGTATTTTTTCTTGCTAAAATAAATCCTATTCTTTTTACTATTACCTTCCCTGAGTGTGCATAGATTTTATTCTTCAAAACTTGTGAGACAAGATCCCAGAGAAAATTGGTTAAATGGGAAATTTAGTTTCATCTCAAAACTTTAGTTTTAACATAATTATGTTTTCCCATGTTTTGTTTTAAAGGCATGCTTTATTTGTATTTTTTTTCTCCAAGAACTGGATGGCAGTTTTAAAAAATTTTGCTTTATCCTTTTGAGACTTTCACATAAGAAAAAAGCAGGAAAAAATTAGATGACATTAAAAATAATGACTTTTTTCTTAATAAAATAATATAGTCAATGTGTCCCAGTCACCTGGGGCAAAACTGTGACATATGCAGTCAAGGAGAAAAATGAAAAATGTCCAATTGCTTCTCCCCATTTTAATGCTTCATTCACTCAAATTGCTCAATGCAATTATACTCTATAGGTTCTTACTCAAGAAAATAACAATCCTGAATGCTAGGCACTGTAATAGAGATGATCCATTCATAACAAAAAAAAAAGTTGATTAATTTACCGCTAAGAAGTCTACATTAATTTTAGACACTTCAAAAGTAACTTAAATATGACAGGCTAGTGACAGACATTCCCTCTGTGTACTAAGTTTAAATGTCAAAACAAAATTCTTAAGCCTTAGGCTTTTAGTCCAGCAGATACACACTCACTCAGACCATGGTGACCAGATCCAGAACCAAGGGAGGCTTCTCCTGGCTTGGAGTGGACAACAGGTTGAGGAGAGAACCTATGGAGAAGTTGTGGCTTTCACCAAAGTTCAATTGAAGTGGTAGAGTTTGAGAGATGAGAAAATCATGCAGAGGATCAGAAGAAAAATGACAAGTGATGGGATGTCAGGTCCTCATCAGGCTCTTCAGCTTGAGTGCATGCTGGTTTCTGCTGGCTGAATCCCTGCTCATTAGCTCTATTATTTATACTAAATTTGGGGGCTTTTAACCTCTCTTTCAATTCTTCTTAGCTATCATGGGATTTCTCCATGACATCATTTACCCTGGGTCAGAAACTTCTGGTCTTGTGGTCTCCACTCTGATTTTCTTGTCTTTCTCTCTTATCAGGCAAGTATAGCCTGCCAGATATTTCACTCTGTTTATCACTTTAAGGGGAAGTAACTTTTTTTAGGCCATACTGGATGATTCTGTGGGTGTGCCTGGTACCACTGCATGTTTCAAACCAGAGTTTTTAAAATGGAGTTGTTTAAGCTCAGGGCTAAGGCCATCCTCACAGTCCCAATTAAAGATTTTTAAAAATGTAATGGGACCTTAATTGAGGTTTTTCCCTCCATATATGTAAGACGACTATATTAAAATGACCTGTAGAAGCATTCCAAACATTTCCAGGAAACATCTTTGTCCTAGTGTGGAGGAAAATGAAGATGGGACTGGACTTGATTTAAACTCTAAGGAAGTTTAATCACAAAGGCTAGAGTACATAGTGAATCTGAACATCAAAAGCCATGTGAGAAACCTGGTACATTTAAAAAAATAGTTATCAATGGACTTTTATTTTACTTATTGATATGTGGATCTGAGGATCCAACCTAGTGCCTCACCCATGCTAGGAAAGCATTCTGTTACTCCAGCCCTGATCTGATACATTTTTAATAACCTGTTTTACATAGACATTAACCAGTAGCCTTAATCCTTTTTTCAATATCTGTTTGGATTGAATTAGTAACCCAGAAATCAGTGAAGCAAAGAATCTAATTTTATCTCCAACTGTGGTTTCAGGTATCACAGTGTCTGTGTTAAGATTCCCCTTTGAAGAACTTAACTGTGTTGTGTTCTGATTCCAATCTCCCATATTTGCCCAGTCCTTAGTTTTAGAACAGTCTGACATAAGGTGTCCACAGATATCAATGTCTCTTAGCCTATTTAGAAAATATCATTATCTGAGTCTTGTCTTCAACTCTAAGTGTGTAGCATCTAAGGGGAGTAGTTCGATGCTGTGAAGCTGTACAAAATCTTTTGATATTCCTTTCATCTAAAAGGATGTTTTTTAGGGGGTGCATACCAGGAATTAAACACAGAGGCACTCCACGACTTAGGCTCATCCCCAGCCCTATTTTACATTTTATTTGGAAAGAGTTGCTTAGTGCCTTACCATTGCTGAGGCTGCTTTGAACTCTCCATCCTCTGCCTCAAACTCCCAAGCCCCTGGGACTAGAGGCATTTCCCACCATGCTTGACTGGCATTACATTTTTTTTTTATTAGATACTGTGAATAAAGCTATGATAAAAATGGAATTGCAGTTATTTCTTTGAGAAAAGTTTTCCAATTCATTTAGATGTATGCCCAGAAATATTATTACTGGATTGTATGGCACTTTTTAGCCAGATTTATTATTATTATTTTTAGTTATTGAGTCACTATAGAATAACCCATGGGCACTTTTTCACTGTGCTATACACCAACCTGTACCCCTTTTTTGAGACAGCGTCTCACTCATTTGGTTACAACCTTGCCAAATTGCTGAGACTGGTCTTGAACTTGAGATTCTCCCTTCTTATACTCCTGAGCCACTGGAGCATAGGCATGTGCAGCCTTGCTTTGCTACCCCAAATTATTATTAGTGGATTATATGTCATTTTTATCTTGAGCTTTGGAAGAACCTTAACACTTTTTTCAAGAAATATATTTATTAATTTTTAAATTTTCACTTATATTTTTACATGTATATGTACACTGGCATAATTTTATTTTATTTTTATTTTTTAATTTTTTTTAATTTTTTTTTTATTGGATGTTCACAACATTACAAAGCTCTTGACAAATCATATTTCATACATTAGAATCAAGTGGGTTATGAACTCCCATTTTTACCCCAAATACAGATTGCAGAATCACATCATTTACACATCACATTTTTACATACTGCCATATTAGTGACTATTGTATTCTGCTACCTTTCCCATCCTCTACTATCCCCCCTCCCCTCGCCTCCCATCTTCTCTCTCTACCCCATCTACTGTAATTCATTTCCCTCCATGCTTGTTATCCCATTCCCCTCATAACCTCTTATATATAATTTTGTATAACAATGAGGGTCTCCCTCCATTTCCATGTGATTTCCCTTTTTTTCTCCCTTTCCCTCCCGCCTCATGTCTCTGTTTAATGTTAAACTTTTCTTCCTGCTCTTCCTCCCTGTTCTGTTCTTAGTTGCTCTCATTAAATCAAAGAAGACATTTGGTATTTGTTTTTTAGGGATTGGCTAGCTTCACTAAGCATAATCTGCTCTAGTGCCATCCATTTCCCTGCAAATTCTGTGATTTTGTCATTTTTTACTGCTGTGTAATACTCCATGGTGTATAAATGCCACATTTTTTTATCCATTCATCTATTGAAGGGCATCTGGGTTGATTCCACAGTCTAGCAATTGTGAATTGTACTGCTATGAACATCGATGTGGCAGTATCCCTGTAGTGTGCTCTTTTAAGGTTTTCAGGAAATAGTCCGAGAAGGGCAATAGCTGGGTCAAATGGTGGTTCCATTCCCAGCTTTCCCAGGAATCTCCATACCACTTTCCAAATTGGCCGCACCCGTTTGCAGTCCCACCAGCAGTGTACAAGAGTACCCTTTTCCCCACATCCTCGCCAGCACTGCTTGTTGTTTGACTTTGTCATGGCCGCCAATCTTACTGGGGTGAGGTGGTATCTTAGGGTGGTTTTCATTTGCATTTCCTTGACTGCTAGAGATGGTGAGCATTTTTTCATGTACTTGTTGATTGATTGTATGTCCTCCTCTGTGAAGTGTTTGTTCATGTCCTTGGCCCATTTGTTGATTGGGTTGTTTGTTTTCTTCTTGTCTAATTTTTTGAGTTCTTTGTATACTCTGGATATTAGGGCTCTATCTGAAGTGTGAGGAGTAAAAATTTGTTCCCATAATGTGGGCTCCCTATTTACCTCTCTTATTGTTTATCTTGCTGAGAAAAAACTTTTCAATTTAAGAAAGTCCCATTTGTTGATTCTTGTTATTAACTCTTGTGCTATGGGTGTCCCGTTAACGAATTTCGAGCCCGTCCCCACAATCTGTAGATTGGAGCCAACTTTTTCTTCTATCAGACGGAGAGTCTCTGATTTGATATCTAGCTCCTTTATCCACTTTGAGTTGACTTTTGTGCATGGCGAGAGTAGGGGATTCAGTTTCATTTTGTTGCATATGGATTTCCAGTTTTCCCAACACCATTTGTTGAAGATGCTATCCTTTCTCCATTGCATGTTTTTAGCTCCTTTATCAAATATAAGATAGTTGTAGCTTTGTGGATTAGTTTCTGTGTCCTCTATTCTGTACCATTGGTCCACCTGCCTGTTCTGGTACCAGTACCATGCTGTTTTTATTACTATTGCTCTGTAATATAGTTTGAAATCTGGTATCGCTATACCACCTGATTCACACTTCCTGCTTAGAATTGTTTTTGCTATTCTGGGTCTTTTATTTTTCCATATGAATTTCATGATAGCTTTATCTATTTCTACAAGAAATGCCATTGGGATTTTGATTGGCATTGCTTTGAACCTATAGAGAACTTTTGGTAATATCACCATTTTGATGATGTTAGTTCTGCCTATTTATGAACAGGGTATATTTTTCCATCTTCTAAGATCCTCTTCTATTTCTTTCTTTAGGGTTCTGTAGTTTTCATTGTATAGGTCTTTCACCTCTTTTGTTAGGTTGATTCCCAAGTATTTTATTTTTTTTTTGAGGATATTGTGAATGGAGTGTTTTCCCTCATTTCCATTTCAGAAGTTTTGTCGCTGATATACAAAAATGCCTTTGATTTATGTGTGTTGATTTTATATCCTGCCACTTTGCTGAATTCATTTATTAGTTCTAGTAGTTTTTTTGTAGACCCTTTTGGGTCTTCTAGGTATAGAATCATGTCATCTGCAAATAGTGATAATTTAAGTTCTTCTTTTCCTATTTTTATGCCTTTAATTTCTTTTGTCTGTCTAATTGCTCTGGCCAGTGTTTGGAGAACTATATTGAATAGAAGTGGTGATAGGGGGCATCCCTGTCTTGTGCCTTCAATTTTTCTCCATTCAGAATGATGCTAGCCTGAGGCTTAGCATAGATAGCTTTTACAATGTCGAGGTAAGTTCCTGTTATCCCTAGTTTTTCTAATGTTTTGAACATAAAGGGATGCTGTACTTTGTCAAATAGAAAGAAGATGGCCGCTGCGTAAGGGGGTAGCTGAAGTGCTGAGCCTGGTGCTCAGAACAGCGGCTGTAATAGAGACTTTGCCCAGCTTGTTAGAGCTCCTTTCACCATTAATCTGTAGTGGACCACCCGGCCAAGCAGCAGAAAAAACAAAGAGATTGAAAAAGAGTCCTTTGGCTCCCAGAGGCTTTCCTGCTCAAAACCGCAGGCGCTTTGGGCCCATCTGCTTCCTCTTTCACTTCGCTCCTGGCAGAGAAGCTGAATGGGCAATCAGCAGTGGATTGTAAGTACCTGAGGCAAAGAAAGCTCAGTACACCCCGCCCTTCTTTTTTTTTTTTTTTGAACACTGGCATAATTTTAATCTTTCAGAAATTGTTCAACTTACTTGGTTTGGCACTCCGAGATAAACCCAGGAGTACTAACCACAGAGCCACATCCCCAGTCCTTTTTATGTTTTATTTTGGGACAATGTATAGAAAACAGGAGCCACTTCAATGAAACAAAAATGTGTCTGATCCCAAGAAAGCAATTTTTTTTTCAAACTATAGCATTTATTTCATTTTGAATGTACCTCCTCTTTTCACCTTCTGGTTTCAACAGCCTGGATGAACATATCTGTAGCCTTATGCTATCATATAACTACATATTATCAGGATCAGAAACACAGTATTTTATATAGGCTTTGCTACTGTTTGAGGAGTATCATATATATTAAATAAACACTTTATATAAAAAATAATAGCAATGTATATTCTTTCTCTAATTCAAGAGAAATTGTTTCTTGTCCTCATCAATACTGTGTAATTTTTTTTTTTTTTTTGCATCAGATGTTAGCTTGCATTTTTATAATTTGTTTAGATGTTAAGAGGTTTTAAGTTTTGAACATTTCTCTTACCATAAGTGTCATTTTTTTTATTAAATATTCTTAACTTTTATGTGAGCTCATGAGTTCTCCCACTTCTCTTTATACATTTTCTTAAAATTATGTTATTATTTAGTTGTGGCTGGACATAATACCCTTATGTTATTTATTTATTGTTATGTGGTGTTGAGGATGGAACCAAGGACCTCACATGTGCCAGGTGAGTGATCTGCTACTGAACCAGAACTCCAGCCCATCTTTGTACTACTTAATGAAAAAAAGTTTATTTCTTAATGTTGCCCAATTTATAATTTTTTAACATATTTATGTAACTTTTTGAAAATAAATAACTGCTCTGTTTTGTGGTTCTTGAGATTTAAACCAAAGTTGCCATTACACTCATCAACATCCCCAGGCATTTTTTAAAAAATCTTATATAGAGACAGGTTGTTTGCAAGTGGCCCAGCTAACCTTGAAATTGTAACCTTTCTGCCTTAGTCTTCCAAATAGATGGCATTAGAGGCAAGTACTATGACATTTTCCATATAAATCCCTTTTATTCATGCTGGGGATTGAATGCAGGGGTAAATGAATCACAAATGAATCACAAATGAATCACATTCCCAGGATTATTTTGTATATTATGTAGTGACAGGGTCTCACTGAGCTTTTTAGTGACTCTTTCTATTGTGGCTGGCATTGAACTCACAATCCTCCTGCCTCAGTCTTCAGAGTTTTGGGATTGCAGGCATGTGCCACCACACCTAGCATAAATTCCTTGTTATAGTAACTTTTGACAGATATATATGTGTTATTGAATCTAGGGGTGGTATACCCTTAAGCCACAGCCATATACCCAGGGCATTCAATATTTTATTTTGAGACAGAAACTTCCTCTTGGTGGTCATGGCCTTCCTGTGTTGACAAGCCTTTCTTTGAACTTTTGGTTCTTAAGCCTCTACCTCCCAAGTCATTGAGATTATTTCTGTAATACCATCCCCAGCTCTATTTTATTTTTATATTGAAGTATAAAATACTCCTGAAAATGAGTTTCTTCTGGTATTAAGAAAGTATATAATATTGTTTTCCCAAAAAATAATTTCTTCTCCCAATGATTTTTTTGGAAAGAATGTCATATTTCTATTTCTGCAAAGCATTGCAAACTTTCTCTAAATTTCAAGTTTCTTGTTGTTTGTTTTGTTTCATTTTCTTTTTCTTAATAAAGGTTCTGTGTTACTTACACACATCTATTTATTTATATTATTATAAGGTATCTAATTATTTCTATAATTCATATTGTACAACAATGTGTGGTAAAATCCATCTGTTGTTCAGTGATGTACTTCATGTAAATATAATATGTAGCCTGAACATTTGGCAATACAAAATTCTAGATGTCAGTATTCACTATAACATATAAAAAATAAATAAGATAAATTTCAAAAAAAGTTAAAAATGTTTAGAGTTCATTTCTTGCAATGTATACCTATTATTAAATGAGGCATATTTGGTACAGGTACATATATATTACTATTATATACAATTAATATTTTATTGCTACATCTCAAATTAATCATATCTCTTTCAATTTAATTTGTCTTCTGGAAGCACCCATACATGACACTCTATGCAGATGTACATTTTATTCATTTTCCTGAATTTTAGTCCTTTTATTTTAACTAGTGAAGTCTGTAGATTTTCTTTTTATCCTCAGCTTTAGGTGCATCCCACTACATAAAGTTTTAATGTTGTGTAATTGACCTCTAATATTCTGTAAAATTTACCCCCAATTCTGAGCACTCTGGACTATTGATGTCTGAATGAAAAAAAATCTCAAAATTATTCATGCAAAAAGCAGGAAATGGATGTAATATTTTGAACAACCAACAATAAAAAAAAGAATCTAGCAAATAAAAATAAATAAATAAATAAATAAATAAATAAATAAAAAAGAAGCAGGAAATGGATGGATCAGAATGTAAGACTGGTGGATGCTAAGTATGTAGATGACATTATTTTTTTTTAGAGTATTGGTGGAGAAGCTGGGCTCACCTCCAGATATCTGACCTAGCACTTAAGAGGCCCTGTGTTTGATCATCAGCACCACATAAAAATAAATAAATAAAGTAAAGATATTTTGTTCAACTACAACTGAAAATAAACACATTAAAAATTGTGGAATATATGGGGGTAGGGAGAAAAAGATCAATGGAAAAAAAAAAACTTGAGCAGCAGAAGGGTTCAGATGCAACAAGTCTACAATGGCATCATGAGGTTAGAGGGGTAGTGTTTTTGGAAGCAGAAATAAAATTTGGGAAGAAAGAAAAAGGTAACTGTTGCACTATTCCCAAGTGAGAGAGCCAGTTGAGTGGGTTCTGTTTTTAACTCTTCCCATCTATAAGTGGAATTGACAGTTCATGAGGTATGCCTCAGTAAGTAGTAGAACACCATATCGAAGTACCTTTACACTTTTTCAAGGCTACAAGCTCTCTTTCGCAATTGCAGTCACATTACATCTTTGTACTTTTTAGTTATTCATTCATTCATTCAATTATTTATTTGTTTCTTCATTTACTCACTTTTTCTTGTCATTACTAGTGATTATATAATGGCATAAATATCTCAAATGTTAACTTCTCTGATATTGGTTTGTGTGTTTATGTATATACTTATTATTTGAACAATTTCCTCCTTGCCAAGCCTGATTTATATTACATCTTAATCTTGTTTTATAAATACTTGATAAAAACATTATTTTAAACAGCTTAAGGATCTATCTCCTGAGCATAATTCCAATCACAAACTAAAGTGGGCATCTGGGTCAATTAAAAGATGTGTCAAATCTTTTCTTTGTTCCTATTTATACCTTAAAATAGGACTCCTCTCTCCCTTGTATATGTTTGAGAACATACTAATTTCAGAATGCAGCATTTAATATAGATGAGTTTTCATCAACAAACCCACTATTGTTTTTAAATTGTTTAAATCCTCGACCCTGAACGTTTCACTGATTACCACCCCCACCTCTCTCTCTCTCTCTCTCTCTCTTTCATATTACAGATTAAACCCAGGAATGCTTTTCTGCTAAGAAACATCCTCAGCCCTTTATAAAATATTTTATATAGAAAAAGGGTTTTGTGGAGTTTCCTAGAGCCTCACTAAGTTGCTGAGGATGGCTGGCTTTGAACTTGTGATCTTTCACCCACAACCTCAAAAGACTCCAGAATTACAGGCATGCACCATTGCATATAGCTTTTGATACTCTCTTTAAAATAATCAGTCACAACTCTAATAATTGAAATTGCATTTACATCACTCTTTTCTAATGCAGTAATATATTACCATCTAAAATATTTTTTGAAACAAATTTATTAGATGACTACTATTTTATTCCCAGAGTTTATTCTGTTACCTCTTTAGGATTGATAAATGGTCTTCTTTCTCTTCTTTCTTCTTCTTAGATATGTGTGGTCTCTTGTTATCAAATGAGTCTATGATAAGTGTGTTGAAAATTATGATTCTAAACCTATCATGAATCCCAACATTTCCAAGAGTATTGAGAGCAGAAATAGAACAATATTCATAACTAATGAATCACTTTCAGTGGAAGCATAGTACCAGTGTCCAACATGGAATGTAATCAAGATGCTTCAGTGGTAAGGTGGCGTCAGAACATTACCCTAGGGATTTGGGGACCTCTAAAGCACCATGTCCATATCAGAATCTTTTAGTCACCTTTTAAATACAGTTATTGCTGCTTGCATAAAAAATAAAACACTGTATATAAGAAAGGTGAATGAGAATTAAATCCTCTGAAGGCACCAAGGTTGAACTTTAATTCTAGTGGATAATTAGTAAAATAAGAAAGACCTTGCAATAGCCCCATCTTTCCCAACTACATGGAATAGAACATTTAGGTGTACTGAACTGAAGTGACAAAAATGCATTTCATGGAGATGGTATCAAAGAAATTTTAATGGCAGAATCCTGGAAATGTTAGATAAAAATATACACATGCATATACAGTTACAGAGAAAAAAGATAAATGATAAGCTCATAAATGCAAGGGTAAGTTCAGTGTACATGAGTTGTATGTACAAGGTAATTATAACAGCATGAGTTATATGTACAAGGTAATGATAACAACTAAAAGATGAAGAAAGTAGTAATTGAGGTGATACATAACTCTATAATTGTAAGGAATAATAATAAAAATAGATACTGTTATATCACTTTGGTTATGCCTCTTTCCTCTGCTGTTCATCTGAATTTGATTCTTTCAAATAAGCTTAAGTGGGTAAAGTGCTTTCTGAATTTTTTTTTTGTTGTTGTTGTTGTTTTCAGGATTTTGTCAGCTAAGTCTTGTAATGCCCAGTCATGAACTCAATTTTGTTGCTTTTTTACAACTTATTCTGATCTGCAGAGGCACAAACCCACTTCACTCATTTTGTGCAATGAACTGACTTTTCTTCTATCTTTGCAAACAATGTTTGGAATAGTCAGTCTATAGGAGGGTCTTCCATATCATATAATATGGTTCTCAGACCCTGTGGGAATTGAGGGTAGTTTCCTGCTGTTTTACTATCATCTTCCCTGTGAGAAGGCTTATCTATCTTCTGTATTCCACAAACTCAGAAGAGAAGTATTTTTGGTCACAAGCTAAAGAACACTAGAAGCTATAAGATTTGAGAAAATGCAAGAAATAATTTTCTCTGAGACTTTTATAGGAAGTATGGCTATTTCTTCAATTTGATAAACATTTATATACTCACAGTCATTCACACTGTGAAAGTCTTGTATTTAAATAATCCATAATTGTAAAAAATAATTTCTGGTGATTTCATTCCAATAAGTGACTTAATTTTTTAGCCATATTAAAAATCAGAAATTACTGAAAATTAAATCTATGTATTCAAATTTCCACCATAATAATGTGATCAGAATTAAGTAGGAATTAAGAGAACATTGAACAAAGTTGCTATAAAACATGATTGAAACTTCCCTGCCTTTTCTGAGTGTAAGAAACAGGATGATAAAGCAACGTAAACTTTCTGAATAGTATGTAAGTTTATTTGTGATTCATTTTTCAGTACTAGTTTCCAGTGCTGAGGATATAGCTCAGTTGGTAGAGTGCTTGCCTTGCATGCATAAGGCCCTAGGTTTAATCCCTAGCACAGGAGAGAGAGAGAGAGAGAGAGAGAGAGAGAGAGAGAGAGAGAGAGAGATATCTGTTTCTTTGTGATGTAACTTATTGGTGTTCTTTGCTAAACCATTCTCTTCATGTTAGATACTCACATGTTCTCTTTGCTTTTAGTTACTTCTGATAACTTCTGCTTTAACTATTATTTTCTTATGAACCTAATAGGGATTCATTTTATTATTTGGAACTAAAAAAAGCTGATTTTCACAAAAGAAGGTTTTCTACTGTTATATATAGATATATTCTGATCATTCTAGTTTTATATTTTGGAGATTGGCTGTTTTATTTTCAGCTTTTTAACCTACTCAATTTAAACTTGGTCAATTTTTTGACTAGTTCCCTATCATTTGTTTCATCAAGTGAATGTAGTTTGATCAATTTTATGATCCCATTCTCTACTTTTCTACCTCATTGATATTGGTTTCTTCAAAGTTTCCCATCAAAGTCTCTGATTGGTGGTGGGGATAACTAGAAACTAAACTCAGGGCTAGTGGAGTACTGAGCCTCATACCCAGACCTATTTTGTATTCGATTCAGTGGCAGGGCCTCACAAATTTGCTTAGTGCCTTGTTGCTGAGGATAGCTTTGAAGTTGAAATCCTCCATCCTCAGTCTTCAGAGCTACTGGGATTCTAGGGTTAAGCCACCTTACCCAGCTAGATCTTGCATGTTTTAATTTGATGTCATTTAAAACTTGCAAATACAACTATGTTGCACTTACAGAAATATATTTCCATTCATTATTCAACTATTATTGTGGTAGCAAATTTTTTTTGGGGGGTAATGTTTCTCTATAATTTTTCTGTTGCACTTACAAAATTAAATATATATCATGTTAATGTCATGTTATTGACAGTGTTTTACAACATTTAATATTTTTTTCAGCTATGTAGTAACTAAAAATAAATAAGCTCATATTTCTCCAATCTTATATGACCCCAATGTAGCTAGTTTCAGACACACTTTTTATTGTTTGTACTCAAATTTGTCATTTTATAATGAGTAGGGCAAAGAAAAAATTTAGTTTCATTCAAAAATAAATATTTGATTGTATTTATTCAGGTTATCATCACATCTGATAAGCCTATAAAGAAAATAGTAGTGTGACTACTTCAAAGGTGATTGTGAGTTGTTTTAGTAATTAATATGTTACCACAATGTGTCCATTAGAAACAGCTCATAATTTACTCAGTGTACATTCATTAAAATATAATATTTTGAGAGACCTTTAGCATAACAGCATGAAGATATTCATGAAAACTTAGCCCAGCAGAACTAGTGAAAAGGAGAAAATTTCCAACTATTTATAATTATTGGTCCAGAAAATTAGCTCAAGAAAATAGACAATTAGAGGTACAAAAAAAGTATAAAAGGCAATAGAAATACACATTTTCTACTTTCTTAATGGATATTGAAAGCAATGTATAAAACTGCATATTTAGAATATATGTCCCTAGTTCCTCAAAAACCCTAACCTGAAAAAAAAAAAAAAACCTCTCACTATGTGGTAAGCATTATTAGTATTCTTCTTTATATTGTTTGACACATATTTTGAGGTTTCTAAAGAAAAACATGTAAAAATAGAGAGTGTCTTCAGACTGAAGTGTTTAACATTTTTTTTTTTTTCATCACGCACACACATACATTTGGCTTGGTACAAAAATCCTTGTTTAATTCTACTAATTTGCATTTTTTTTCAGAGTGCAACCAAAAGTTTCAGGATGTGTATCTTCTAGTCTAGCATGTACTTAGTGCCACATTAGTTATTCACAAATGGAAATCAGTCCTCAAAAGGCACTGATTAATTAATTAATTAATTTTTAATTTTACTGTGGAATTGACTTAAGTAAATGTATGGCTCTTTATTTTATTCTTTTTATTTTTGTCCTTATTTGTACTGGGGATAAAATCTAGCAGTTCTCTATAATTGAGCAAAAATCATCTCTGCCTAAGTTGCCCAATTAGTTTTGTACTTTCATTAGTATCAGGAATTAAACCCAGAGAAACTTAACCACTGAGTTACTTGAAAAAAAAATTTTTTTTTTTTTGCTTAAATTTCTGAGGTTGCCTTTAGCCTTGAGAATTACCTGATTTTCCTTCTGAGCTACTGGTATTACAGAAGTTCACCATCATAACAAGGAATCTTGTACTTATTTTGTTGGCCTCACCATCACAACTTACTAAAATTATAGATGTACACCATCAGGCCTGGTGCTTGCTGAGCAAGTTTGAGGTACTGGGTTCAATTCTAAGCATCACATATACATAAATAAATAAAAATTAAAAGTCCATCCACAACAAGATACATACTTCACATTTTTTTATTTTATTACTAAATTAATATTTGTTAATAAATCTGGTGATTAAGCCCATACTATTATAATTAGGCTTTATGAAACTGGATAATGAACTAAAAGTAATGTATATGTCCTGGTCTCAGGAGATTACAGTTCATCAGTTATTTGCAATATATATCATGTTCCTTTGATTGGCAACTGTTAGTTATCTCCTTCAAGTAGAAATTAAAGTAGAGACTATAAAACTTGTAGGCCTGATTTATTTCACCGAAGTGCTAATTTTGTAATTTAAAGAAGTATTAGATAATTAATTAATTTTTAGTAAATTTCAGGTATTAGTTATTTTAGGGGTTTTGGTGTTTGACCCCATTGACACTTTACCAATGAGTTACAGCCTGAGTATTTTCAATTTTAAGATAGGGTCTCTCTATGTTGCATAGGACCTCAGTAAGTTGTTGAAGTTGGACTCCAAGTTGCAATCCTCCTGACTCAACCTTCATCATTTCTGTGATTACAGTAGTGTTCCACTGCCCCCTACAGTTATTAGATTTTAAGAGAGCACAATTGGAAATAGAATGACCTTGCTTAGTTGGCTTTGTATTTGTAATCCTCTGGCCTCAGGCTCCAAAATTGACAGTTTTACCAATGTATGATAAATTGTGTAATTTGCATCTTTGTGAATTACTCATATAACTTATGTGTAAATAACATGTCAGGAAACTTTATGCTCAGGATCTTATTTCTCAGGTTTCATTTTGTCTTTTAGTAAATGCCTTGTGACTCCTTTTTCATAAATCTGACTGTCCCTATGCATAGATTCTTCTGTCTGAAAACATGGCTATGAGTTAGAGATGATTTTTGTTTGTTTTAATGCAGACTTGTTCCTTGCTATGTTAGAGTAAGACCCATGACATATGCAAGAGCATAGGTAAGAGAGATTGCCGACACTGAACTAGAGCAAAAGCAGGAGTGAGGAGCCTGAGGAGCCCAGAAAATTGAGGATTGTGTGAGACTGAGCATACTAATCAGCAGGGAGATCAAGTTTATATTCTACATAAAATAAATGGGCAATACAAGAAAGCATATATGTGAAGCATTAGAAGATACTAGTTAATCATGTAAAATTTTTATTCACTCATAAAATAGCAACAACAATCAATAGAGTATTAGCAGAATGTTAATTAGAACATAATAAATGTTCAGTTTTGCAATAAGAAATATATATAACACAGTTGAAAATTGGCATTAGATATCTTTTCAAAAAGAGATAAATAGACAGATATAGCAAGACATGCCTGTAATGCCAGGACTGAGGGCTGAGGCAGGAGAATTATAAATTAGAAGCCAGCCTAATACACTTAGAAAAACTTTCTGCCAAAAAAATCAAAAGTACTAGGGATGTACTTCAGTGGTAAATGACACCAGGGTGCCATCTGTGTCCAAAAATACAAAACAGAATGAGAGAAAGAGAGAGAGTGAGGGGCCAAGAGAGAGAGAGAGAGAAAGAGAGAGAGAGAGGCAACCAAGAATAAAAATATACATTTTACATAGCTTGTGGCAAAACAGTCAAACACCTGCAATGCTTGTGCAAGATCTTGGGTTTGATCTCCTTTGGTGCATGCACACACACACTCACAAAAAAATGAATTTCAATTCATATAAGAATATTAAAAACTTGACAACTTTACAATAGTGGTTGATGTATAGACATAGTTTTCTTATATACTTATTACAAATTATAAAGTAAAATGAAAATTTAAAAAGTCACAGCATATTCACATAGATGTAAGTGGATCTCATAATAAAAACTCAGTGTTTTTTTTAGCAGTAATAAGTTACATTTTTCTTTCCCTATCTTACAGGCTTTAATTTTGGCTGCTTTATGAATTCCATAAATGATTTATCTTTTCATTCCAGAAAGCACATGTGAACTTAAAATTAACTTTATAAATATTTTCAGGTGTAATTCTTTATCATTTAGTATATTCACATGTTTACCTTTCCCAGCATTTAGTTTCAGAAACTATTTTAGATGAAATAAAAAATTAGTGCCCAGTAGCAGTTTTTCCTTTTTTATTTTTCACAGAGCTCTAGGCAATGACTTATATGTGTTTTGGATTTATGAATTTACTTGTGCAAAAAATGAAATATAATACTAATTGTAAATCACATTACAGTTTCTCTGCTTACTTTCAATTAGCTTAAGGTTTCCATGTACACATTCATTGTAACATTTAGTGCTCTCATGAATCATACTTGCTCAATATGGCTGGGATAATAACTCAGAGGTAGAGTGCTTTCCTATCCTGTGTGAGGACCAGAGTTCAATTTCTAGCAACACAAATATAATATTCCTGAGTAACAGTCTACTGTGAGGATTTACATATTTCCATTTATCTATTTACCTTGCATTGATTTTACATATTGGTTCTTTTTTTTTTTTTTTTAGAGAGAGAGAGAGAATTTTTTTTTTAATATTTATTTTTTAGTTATCGGTGGACACAACATCTTTGTTGGTATGTGGTGCTGAGGATCGAACCCAGGCCACACGCATGCCAGGCGAGTGCGCTACCTCTTGAGCCACATCCCCAGCCCTACATATTGGTTCTTATGAATAGTTCAGTAATAAATATTTCTATATGAATGACAGTCTCAACACATTTCCAGTTACTTTTGGTATATTTCAGAAATAAATGCTTCTTCATCTAGTAATTCTTTATTTTATCAATAAACCATCAATGTAATTTTACTTTTGTATCATATCAGAGTGGCATTGAATTTTCAATATTCTTCATATTTACATTTTTTTTCTTTTTCATATTGTTTTATTTTAGTGTATTTTTGCAAATATTTATAATTTTTGTTTAAATAATATAAAACAGTTGCTTTGGATAGGCAAAAGGAAGAAAAAAATAATGTCAAAAATAAAACATAGTTGTTCATTGAATGGTATAACAAAGACATATTAGAACTGTGGTAGCAGTTCTATGTACTCTGTACTATATACTATGTACTATGAAGTCATCTAGATTTTAGGAATTTTCATTGACTTAACAGCTTAAAAATTTTGGAGTCTCTGGGATGTATAACATTTTTTTCAATGGTTTAGACCCTTATTTTGGGTAATTATGAAGGGTGCATTTTGTCACTGGAGTATGAGAGCCTAAAAAGGTAATTATTTGGGCTCTGGGCTCAATCAGCCTCTCAATAAGGAGGAATGACTGACCTCTAGCCAAGGCTAAAAACTTGGAAAAGATAGTTCTTTGAAAACAAAAAGGAAAACTTGATAATTATGTCTTCACTTTCATGGTGAGGTTATTTTTTATACAGAAGTTTTTTTCAATTCCAATTTCTTATTTCTTATTCTTACTTTGGAAGCTTAATGAAGACTCCACAGCTGAATCTGATTTATAAATATGTAATTGTTTTCTTCTTAATTTTTTATACTTTTAATTCTTATGTTCTAGTGTAAAACACATTTTATGTTAAATATTGTACATAATCTCATGTAAAATCCAATAACATTACTTAAAACATAAACATGCATTTATATCAATCTACATTAAAGAAGAGACTACTTATTCTTCATTTAATTTTTCTGACACAATTGTCAAAATTAAATTGACCAGAGGTATGGAGTTTACTTATAGACTTCTAGTTTTCTTCCATTGTTTTGTTGTTCAATCTTTTATATATATATATATATGTATGTATATATATATATATATATATATATATATATACACACACACACACACACACACACACACACACACACACACACACACTACCTGAATATTCAAATAATTATAATGATTAAGGTAATAGGATATGTCAATGTCAGTAAGATAAAATATGTAAAGACAGACCATTTTTACATAATTTCATGAGACATTAACAAGAACAACTAGTGAAAAAATTGTAGCACAACATTTTTAGAAGAAAAAAAACACTTTTTTTTTTTTACCTTGGATTGAACCAGAAGCATTTCACCATTAATCCACATCTCCATACTTTTTCATATTTATTTAGACACAGAACCCCTCAAAGTTGCTTAGAGCCTCACTAAGTTGCTCATGCTATCTTTGAATATATTATTTTTCTACCTCTACCTCTTGAGCCACTGGGATTTTAGATATGTGCCACCATGTTTTGTTACTTTTTGTATTTTATAAAGGTAAAATATTTTTAACTTGCATTATTGAAAATCATTCTCACTTATTAACAGAAGTGTTAATAATCAGAAAACTTTAGGATAAATGTGGCCTCTTTAGTTAATAGCTGGAACTGAATTTTTATCTGTATACCAGGGATTACTCTTGTGACAGAGGAGGGGGGGTTTATGTAATTCAGGTTTCTTTTAGAATTGATTTTTATTTAAATTATTATTTGTTTTCTCTTTATTTCTATTTATTTTTTTACTCTTAACTCATATATGGATTTCTCTTACTATATTTAAAATAATTCTTGCAATTACATTTAAAATAGTGCTCTATCAATGCATATATATCATAATGATGGAATGCATTTCCAAATTATGTCTATTTGAAATCCTTTTGTATTGACACAAGTTCCATGTAGCTTTATGTTCTCATATAGAAAGTCACAGATAATAATCTCATCAGGAAATTCTAGTGTATTCTGTGGTATCTTGTTTAAAAGTGCTGTGTTCTTCTACACTCTTTCATGGGTTTTTAAATTTTCATTTTTAGCACTTTTGGGACACAGATGATGTATTCTTTTTCTAAAATTTTCATAGAATATTTTAATGCCATGCCTGTGGGATGCATTGTAGCATTTTTATGTTTCTCACATGGTAAGAAATTAAGAATATATTGTTGATTACTGATTTTTTTTTAAATTGAGACATCAGCCATTACTCAAAATTATTCCAAGTTCTCTTTAGAAGGCTCAGAAGAACACTCTTGAGTATATTTTCCCCACTGGTGATGTACATAATATGGATACAGATCCTGCTCTTTTTGGTATGTCTCTGTCTAAAACCTCAGAGAGTAAGCAAATTTGCATGTAGTATGTGGTTTAGTGGAAATCTTTGGGATTTGGAGTCATGCATACTTGAATCTGAATTCTACCTGGTCTGCTTAATAGCTGTGGATATACAAACACCTTTTTTTTTTCCTTCAAACCATTATATAAGCTTCATGTATAAAATAGGGTTGAAGATATAGAGTGCTTGATATCAGCAATTCTTCCTTATTTCCTGCCTTTATAAACTACGTATTGTGTTTTTCATCATTACCTGTTAAAATGCAGAGTCTATTCCTAAGTCTATCTAATATTTATTTATTTTTTCTTTCTTTTTTTTTTTATTGGAGTGGGGGTGGAGTACCTGGAATTGATGTCAGTGGCACTTGGCTACTGAGTCACATCACCAGCCCTATTTTGTAGTTTATTATAGACAGGGTCTCACTGAGTTTCTTACTACCTCAACATTGCTGAGGCTCAGTTTAAATGTTTTTAAGAATTCTCCTGCCACATTCTCCTGAGACACTTGTATTATGTTCAGGCACCACTGTTTTTTGCATTTTGTTATTTATTGTGGCTCATAGGAACCAGTAAAGATGAAAGTGAATAGTATAGTACCTACACTCAGAAGATCTTGATTTCTTTTGATTTTACTTTTCAAATCCTGTTGTGTCCAAAATAACAAGCCTACATTAGTGGAGGAATTATCAAAGCAGAAAATCAAGGGGCTGCTTGTGAGGATGATAGGTAACCCTCTGAATTTCACCAGCCATCAGCTAACTTTTTCTACCAGAAAAACCCAGATAAGCCCAGCTTGAATTAATAAAGCAGCACAATCATAATCTAATAAGCTCTAGAGTGACTCATTCACCATTTATAATTGGAAACCAAGATTCTGTCACATACTTGGAGAAAATTCTGTGGAAAACAGCAGTTGCCTTATTGGTACTGTTTTCCTTTTTTCCCTAAGTTAAGCCTGGACCATTATTGAGGTGCTATTAGCTTATGCAAACATGTATACATCAGATTGATGCAAAAACTGTCACAGTACCTTATACAAACTGAGGAAACTATATCACAGCCTAGGTAGGCATTAGGTCAAAGACTAAGTTACAAAATAAGATGTTTGTCTTTCATATATTTAAATTTTAGAGTCAAGGCTGTGAAAAGATATACCAAAATGAGACATCCAACTCTTGGAACTCTCTGTTATATTATCTGACATCTGAAATGGGAATGAGTCTGTTCCCAGTGTCAAATAGAAAAAAAAATCATTATCTTTTAGACCTTGTCTTTTGGTCTTCCTTCTCTTTCTTAGGGCAGTGCCACTACTGCTGTTTGGTTTTGTGGAAAAGTATTTATTAGAAAGTGTATTCTCATATCTCTTGTATGGAATGCTGGGGTCCAGGCCCTTTGATTCCCCAGGGACAGAGAAGCCATATTCTCAAAATGGAATGTGATCATTATGATTTAATTTGTACTAGAGCATTAAAATTGAAAGAGTTGTGAGGATGGAGTTCTAAATACATATATATTCTTTTTTAGTAATTTTATATTTGTCTCATAATAATAATACTCTTGACATATTAAGTTTTCTGATTAAAATAAATTTCAACTATGTCTTTTTTATTGTATATACTAAAATAGTTAAATCTACACCTGTGCCTAACATATTATTTGTAGTTGGAGATTAGGGGAGTGCTTCCTAGTTGAGAGCTCTAACTGCCCTTTTTAGAAAATAGATCAAGAGAATTAAATAAAAAAAAATTATTGCCCATTATATAGTTTTCAGTAATTAACAATATGTATGCATTTAATTCATACATTGATATTATCCTATATAAAAGGCTTAATGTAAATATCCTATTGCCAGGCTAGACTCCATCACATTTGGATAAACTTGCCTTTTAAAAAAGCTGCTGTCTGTACTCAATTATAATCACCTTTAAAAAATGAAGTAAATGCACACAAGAGCATGCCTATCTTGACTAATTCTGGCCTCATTCATTCCTGAAGTTGATGCCGTCTACTGTTATTAGATAGTAGGCTCAATGGATTCAGACTAGGAGAGCAGCAGTTTCCAATCAGGTGCTCTTGGGTGATAATTGTTTAATCCAACACATGATAAGTACAAAAAGTATGAATTACACTATCTGATTGAGTTTTAATTTCTGGAGCTTGTCATTCTTTCAGATTCATTTCTAGGCTTTCTTCACAGTGCTCAGGAGACTGAGGTTCTACTTCCACCTAGATAATAAAAAATCTATTGTGAGAATGCAAGTCACCCTGAAAGCCAGGCAATAGTTACTGTGCAGGGTATTGCGACTGTATCTGTACACTGGAAAGGGAGAAGCACTCTAAAATATTGTGTGGAGATTATCTGGAGAGTAGTTGGATGCCCTGCACCTGAAATAAATCTCCTGAGACACCCTTCACTTAAGTCTTTTTTTTTTTTCTTTGACTATTGGCAATACTGCTACATGATAATGGGCATGCAGTCATTTCTTTTACTTACTCATTTTAACTCCTTGAATTTAATTAATTTAACCATGTTATATGTTATTTATGTTTTAAATAGTTCAAGGAGTTTACATTATTTTCACAAATGACTTTATAAAATTTACATTTTCACCAACAGAGTGTAAGTGTTTTCTTTTTTTTTTTCATATTTATATTTTCTTGACTCTTTGTTTGGTATTAGATTATTAACAAAACTATTCTCTTTTTTGGGGGGTAGGCACTTGAGATTTAACTCAGAGGCACATCCCCAGCCCTATTTTGTGTTTTATTTAGAGACAGCATCTAACTGAGTTGCTTAGTGCCTCACTTTTTCTGAGTCTGGGCATTGAACTGGAGTCCCTCCTGCCTTAACTTTCCAAGCTGCCGAGATTACAGACATGTGCAACTGTGACTGGTGATGAAAGCTACTCTAACACCTGTGTTCAGTATACAATTGTCCACTATTTGACTTGTTTATCAAATATGTCAGGGAAGATTGTGGAGTCCAGTTTGTCAAGTATTCACAGAGAGAGTGTGTGGAAACCTTTTCTGGGAATTAACAAATATATGTGCTTTATAACCTCTTATCTGAACTACTGCTTGGGGTTTTAGAAGCCCATTTAGATGCTTGCAAATCAATAGTAAACAAATATTTTGTGATCTAGAGGAGATTTGCATATGATCAGTAAGCTTCATTCCCAGAACTTGAGCATATGGAATGGCTTTTTATTTGGGGTCCTCTGCCTAAGCCTCCTACTTTTCTTTCTCTAGAGTATTTTCTTATATGTGAGGTAACTAGTTTCTTCCATTGAATGGAAGATGTTGAGATATTACATCAGTCAGTAAAAAAAAAAAAAAAAAAATCCTGCTGGGAAAAATTGGCTGTCATGGAATTTTTAGAAGGGCAAGCTGAAGACTGGAGCTCTTTGTGTGCTGAACACCCATAAATGCATAAACCAAGTTATTTGTGATTTAACTTCTCTGTCCCAATCCCAGGGTCTTAATCCCATGGGTACCCTTGCAAGAACATAGATAACTATCATTTTTTTTTTCTGTATTCTTAGTAGTATTAATGTGAGGGTCCTTCTTCAGCACAAGCAAAATTAAGATCTAAAGCACCAAAAACAGTTTAGAGGTAGGGTGTTATATATATATGGTCCCAATCTTCCTCTTCTTGGGGTTTCACTAGCTGTTGGTAATTCTGGTTCAATTATATAGCACATTGCCTAAGGCTGGGCTGAGATCCAAGCCTACCATAGATTTTTAAAATCATCAAAGTGTAGACATTTTCCAAGTTGTACAGTTTATACAAATCTTTCAACTCATTTTTTTTTACTTTGCCTAAGAGGAACTTGAAATATAATATTTCCACTTAATGTAATCATTAATGGAAAGTGAGTCAGGAGCTACTACTTATTTATATTCCCAACATTGCCCTCACTTAATGTATGCCTTTTATCATTGGGCTATTATTGTAATCCTGTGTTTTGCAGATTGTACACAAACTATGCCAGTGAATTGTGCCCCCAAGTTGATCTTTCTTCAGGTTGGCCATGTCAACCATTCACATGTGATGATGTTCTTCAGGTGTTTCGATTTATGTTGACCTTTCAATTCCTATTAAGTATACATAAAGTTATACATACATATACATTCATCTATGGATTTTGTTTTTTATTATTGTAAAATAAGCTCTTCTTTAAATTCAGAATTTGGGGGTTGCTGATTTCATATATAACATATAACATTCCAGATGAATTTTAGAATTTTTTCTCTGGTCACTTCTCTCATTAAAAGTAAAATATGCTAATATTTTAGTGAAATGATATTGTAGATTTAGGGGAAATTTTACATCTTGGTAATGATGAGTTTTATCATGTACACAATGATGTGTATGATAAAGTCTTGTATATTTTTATTTTCTCAAACTCTAAATATTTTATACATGCATAAATGGAAAATATCACATGTATGTAACACCTACATAAAATTATGTAATGACTCCCATATTTGTCAAACTGGATATATTATGATGAAAATGGGTTTTGAAAATCATTTTTCTCACTGTATTCCCTTTGCCTTTCTAACCCTATTCTTTTTATATCTTTCTCAATGTACATTGCCTTTTCTCAATGTCCTGAATTTCAGCTGTTTGGACCAATATGGCCATATCCTTATATGTTATCTTGGTTCAGATATGCAGTAATTTTAATAAGCATATGCTTCTGCTGGGGAATAGACATGTATTTTCAATAGCCATTTCTTAAAAGAAATAACAATTTTCACTCTCTCTTTAGTTCCTGAGAATTTACTTGCTACATTTTTTTTTACTTATACTATTTAATTTTTGTGCCACAGATATGATTTTAATTGCCATTTTCAAATTTCTAAAGCTATTGAGCTATTTTATATTTATTGGACACTGTGTTTCCTTTTAAAATGTGGCTATTGAAGTCTCTTCCCTTCCTTTTATTGGCACCCAGGATTGAATTCAGAGGCACTTAACCCCTGAACAACATCCTAGACTTTAAAAAATATTTTCCTCTGATACATGGTCTCATTTGATTGCTTAGGCCCTTACTAAACTTCTTTTTTTTTTCTTTTTTAAGAGAGAGAGAATTTTAATATTTATTTTATTTTTTTTTAATTATCGGCGGACACAACATCTTTGTTTCTACGTGGTGCTGAGGATCGAACCCTGGCCGCATGCATGCCAGGCGAGCCTGCTACCGCTTGAGCCACATCCCCAGCCCCCCTTACTAAACTTCTGAGACTCGGTTTGGACTCACAATTCTCTTCCTGAGTATCCTGAGCTGCTGGGAGTATAAAAATCTGCCACCAATCATAGCTCTTCCTTTCTTTATTTTGGAGTCTCTGTGTTTGATATTCTTTTAATTTTTGTTTACTATTTTGGTGCCCAGTTTTAAAATCAGGGATTCTTAACTACTGTGCAACATCCCCTAATATTTTTATTTTATGTTTTAAGTTTTAGACAGGGTCTCTAATTTGCTTATGGGCTTGGATGTATTGCTAAGGCTTGGGATCCTCTTGTCCTAGCTTCTGTTACTCCTTTTTCTTATGTGAGGCATACATTTTGTCAAATGTGAGTCAATTAGTTTTTTTCCCCAATTTGTTACTTTAGTTTGTACCCTTTAATGGTATCATATTATAAATATGATTTGCATTTAAGTATTTTCCTGTTTTGTTATAAAGGTATCATTTAGGGGCTGGGGATGTGGCTCAAGCCATAGCGCACTCACCTGGCATCTGCGGGGTGCTTGGTTTGATCCCCAGCACCACATAAAAAAAATAAAATAAAGATGTTTTGTCCTCTGAAAACTGAAAAATAAATGTTTAAAAAATTCTCTCTCTCTCTCTCTCTCTCTCAAAATAAATAAATAAATAAATAAAGGTATCATTTAACTTTGAAAATAAACAACCATATTTCTGTCTCTTAATGTTATTATTATTTTATTATTCTTCATGATTAAAAAAAGGTGTGTCATACTACTCAGACATATTCACAGCCATTTCTAAAGTTTATTTTGAGTAAGCATTTCACTAAGATGCTTAAGCTGATCTTAATTTGCAATATTTTTTTCTCTTTCTTCCAAGTAGCTGGTATTACAATCACCAACCATTATGTACACTGTATAAATTTCTTTCTTGTAAAAACTTTGGCATATCTTATATTTTTCTTTTATATTAAGGTATATTTTACCAGTGAATGATTTATTAAGTAATACCAGGAAATGATACAATGGCATTTTTTTTTTGCTATGCAGATACTCCATTGTTTAAGCAGATTTTTTTGGGAAGTTTCTTTTTTATTTTTCTTTTTTATGGTCGTTCTGCTTCTGTGTTATATCATTGTCTAAATGGCCAGAGTCTTCTGAAGTATTCTGTCTTTAGTTCCACAGGGCTAATAACTCACCTCATCATGATATCTATATTGATTGGTATAATGTTAAATTCAATAGTCATATGTAGCACAATGTTTTCATTGATGATGGACTTTATGTACTCTAATGGCTAAATTATAACCTAGGTGTGTAGTGGTATATACCATGTAGAATTATGTAAGTACCCTGCATCATTAGTAAAATAACAGAATCACCTTACGGTGCATTTTCTATAATGTATCCACATAATTAAATGAGGCATCATTATACATACCATACATTTTACAAGTATATAATATATAAATAATATAAAAATTTTACTTATAAAAATTACCAGAGCTTTTTAAATTTTAGTTGTTTTCTCAATGCAACATTTGGAATTACTGATACTTTCTATGCTATTTTCACTGTTAATATGTTAAAGTATTACTCCTTTGTTAGTAATTTCCCTATACTCTCTACCTATAAAAATTGCCTTTCTCAAAGTATTGAGACTGATATTTAGTGAATGAATTCTTACTTTTATTTTGAATTAATCATTTAATAGTGTAATTTCTAGTACCCTATTTTTTTTAGTCTCCCTTATTCTCTTCCCCACCAACTTATATGAAATTAATTTGATTATATTTAACAAAGCAAATACTTGATCAGCATCACACTCTACCAATCAATGAATTATTACAAGTGGAACATACTATGTGACTACTATTTCTATTAAGAAGTAGAACATTAATGATGCTACATAGAACAGCTTTGTGTCCTCTTGCTTTCACTATACACTCCAGTCACCCTAGTGGTAACTTCAAATTTTCTTTCAACTAGTTATTTTAAAGTATTTTTCTTTAAACAAACAAACAAAAAACAAGTGGTACCATTTATTTATTTTATTAATTGTACAAGAAATGAGTAAATATGTATCTCTTTGTGTAGGAAACAAAATCTTACACCAATTATACCTGAAGCTTTTTTGGTGGAGCAAACAGGAGGGTGATCCAGGAGTCATATAAAAGAGGGGTAGCTCAAAATGTCAGGGATGGAGCATGAAGAGTTCAGTTATGAGAGGTTACCTGAGTATAAGGATTGGTAGGATGGTTTGAAGAAAAAGAAAAAAAAAAGATTAGGTATGAGTTACTGGAGACAATCTGAGGGAGCTCAGACAGAACAGGTTCAGAAGTAGAGGACTAGCAGATTTAAGTTGGATGAGCACTGCCTGGAGAGGGATAAATTCGAAGTCTTGAAGGAAAATGAGAATGGCATTTCTGTTAAATCTCGAAGAGCAGGAAGTCAGGTGTGTTACATACTTGTTTGATTACAGCATTCTGTTTTTTAGGAATGTCCAAATATGATGCCACTGGGGTAAGTATCCTACTGCCACAATATTTCCTGTCTTTTTCCCCATGGGATCAACCTCTTTTCTCATCTAATACAGAGTTAGCAGTTTCTTCATCCTCCTTAGATCTATTCTTTTAGTCCTTCACCATTTTTTCTTCTACTTGTTCCAATTTGCTTTTTCTTTTATTATGTCCACATTCAGATCCTTGATTCTCAAGGATGCCACATTCCTAATGCTTTACTCTGACATTATTGTGGGAATGGGCATGGGCTCATGGGAATCTTGGTAACAAGGGCCCTGACGTAGAGAACCTGGACAGTGGAAGATGGTGGCAGAGCAGTCTATTTTCATGATGAAAACAACAGTGGCAGTAACCTTTTGGAAAATTTAGAATATTTTGGTGTCCAAGAGTAGAACTGATGACTCATTGAGGTATACCTATATAGGCAGTACCAAATCAATTTTCCACAAGGCTTGTAATTTCAGTCTTTTTTTTGTCTTTCTATTTCATGTTCTCCTTCCTGATTGATATGCAATTATGAATTTGCTTTTTTGTAAACTTGTCTCAATAGTCATGAATTATACTCCTTTTTGTAAATTTACATAATGGTTTAATATTTCCTCTTTAAATTAAGTGAATTTAGAAATATTTTGACTGAAACGTACTCTTTTGGTATGCCTTCTTTTCCTCACAAATATAAACCACTTCCATTCTGTCATATCAACTTTTTGCTACATATGTACTTTGCAAGTATTTTCTCTCACTTTATATTTTAGCTTGGATACCTGAGTGTTCCTCATCTACAGTATTAAAAATTGGCCATCACATACATAAATCCATGAAAATAAACAGGAAAGGGTCTTAAAAATTAGTAATATATGTCACTGATATAGTTTCTCTTTTCACAGTATTCAAATAAGTACCATGCACATTCATTGTAAGAGGATGACCAAGGACAGGCAGAAAGTATAAATAGAGTATTGGTTGGACTAATCCAAAGCTCCATGTAATTGAGAGGGTTTACAGGGTTTCAAGAAAAAAATAAATAAGATTTCCACTCTGTACACATCTCTGTCCTCTGCTCTGCATCTGGAGACAGTGTATGATGTCACATTTTAATCTGTCATAGTCAGTTTTGTGCATAATTAACCTGTCTTGCTACATTCTCCTGGATCAGTGTCCCCTCTCTTCTTTCATCCACTGTGCATGCAATTTTATTTTTTGTGATTCTGTCAAATACTCTGTGCAAGAATAAAAATAAGCTCAATGGAGGATCTAACATCTACATTGCTATAGTTCTCAGATTCTATGAGGCTTGAATGTTGTAACTTGTTATGACAGCACCACTTTCTCTTGCTCCCTGTGTGTGTGTGTGTATATATAGTCTCTCTTTATTCTTTTGAAGGCTGTATCACTACTAGAAGAAGGGAAACATTTGTAACCACAGAAAAAATACAATAGTCATTAAAAGCTGGAATGATTTTCTTCCAGAGTTTCTGAAGGAGTGTGTCTTTGCTAAAATTTGTTATTAATCCTCTATCCTGATAATAAAAACATCCATAACTACAAAACAATGAGTTTTTATTATTTTAAGCTGTTATATTTGTGATTATTTTCTTTAGTAGCAATAGGAATCTAGGGATTTTTTTGCAAGTTTAAATGACAATGTAACAAAACTGAATCCTCCTAAAGTGGTAGGTATCAAATATAAATACTGGTTGTCCAGGTTGTTTATATATATTTGCAAGTTTAATTGAAAGCTGCCTAGCATATTTTCAGAAACAGAATGAGCTTGGTAAGGCAAAATCTTCAGTATTTCATTTATTTATTTATTTAATATCTTACCTGCTGCTTACTGCAGATGTGTCTCTATCTTTTATGTAACTTCTTATTACTTACTCTTTATAAAATATTTTGTTCTAAAGTACTTTTTAATATATTTTATTTTTGCAGTTTTCAAAAGTGTAGGGCTGATTCTCACAAACTTCCTGAAAATGTTTTTATTTTTAAAAATTGGAGGAATTCTTTATTGCTTCTGTCATCTACTTAATTGAGAACAGAAAATTTACTGGTTCATGTTTCTTTCACTTCTTTCACTGAGTGGATGTATTTGTGTCTCTTTGGTGGTCTTTTATTTTGTTTCTTTTGTTTTGTTTCTGAATTGTAGATTTTTGAGATTCAAACCAATGTTTTTAATATGGTAAAAGTAAGGTATATACCAAGTAGCTTACTTTTGTCTCTTGCTACTTAATCTTGTTTTTTCCCTAAATGAGTTATAACAGAGCTAAAAAAAGTAGATATTTTCAAGGTCACCATAAATGAAGTGTGTAAAAATAGAAAAAAAATTAGACAAAATGGAAAAGTCAGGAAAACATATGCACTTGGGCTTCTGACTAATGTGGTGAATTTCTGGCTGAATGTTATCTAAAGTGTGCTGTCATTGTGTACATAAAAATTTGAGAGTGAATACTTAAATTTAGAAAGGTCACATAGAACTGTTCTTCATCTCTAATGTGTCTTAGAGTTTTTACCAGGGGTATTAAAGAATCTCTATACTCCTTATTGTGTAGTGTTCAGTGACTTTGAAACCGTTTATGAATTCACTTTCCTGAAAACTTTAAAAAGCTGAGACAAAGTGTCTTGTAAAACATAAAAGAATCAGTATAAAAGAATACTATATTCTGTTGTTTAGATGGTATCTCAACCTATAAATAGTGATATTAAAAATCTCTACTTAGAAATACGTGCACATAGCAAAGAAAATTTACCAAAAACTACATACCTATTAATATTGCAGCCAAAATGTCACTAATAACATTTTATAATTTCTCAGTATTATCTATTAAATTCTGTATGTGCTGTATTATTGTCAAAGTTTTACCACACTGCCTAAATTTTGTAATATATTAGAAATCTTCTCTCTCTCTCTCTCTCTTTTTTTTTTTTTTGGTACCATTGATTGAACCTAGGTACACTTAAGCACTGAGACAAATCCTGTGCTCCCATGGCCTTTTTATATTTTTATTAGAGACAGTGTTTTACTGAGTGACTTAGAGCCTTGCAAAGTAGCAGAGGCACTCTTTGTCCTTGTGATCATCCTGCATCATCCACCCAAGTCACTGGAATTATAGGTGTATACCACCATGGCTAACATATATTAACAACCTTAAGATTGACACTTGTTTCTCTTTGTTTTATAATAACCTGTGGTTGTTTTGTACAAAAACTATGTAATGTATTTTGGGATGTATAATGTGTACATAAACATTTATAGTACTTGCACAAAGGGTACAAGAAAATAAACAGTCTGTGGTAAGGTTTTTATTTTGAATTTAGTAAACTCATATAATATTGGCTCTAATTAAATTGAAATTATAAGATGGAAATTATAATTTTCTTAGCAACCAGTAAAAATAAAATATAGTGTCATTGAAATACTAGGAAAGAATAAGCTGAGTGGAATAATTATTTGTTTAAAATTATTGATGGACAAACTCATCCTAGTGATCCAAAATAAGAAATAACTCAAATGTTCTTGAATGTTGAAATGAACAATTTGTAGTGCATCCATAAAATACAAAAGCAGTCATCAATATAAAGGAACACTTTACTGATGCACACATGGTTACTGACTCTTACAACAGCTGTATTTAAATTATATTGCATTATGCCAGGCAAAATAAAATTATAGTTTTTATAATACATTACAGTAACATCATTCTGGGGAAAACAAAGTTGCATGTAAAAGAAAAAAAAATTTTTTTGCAGGGGGGGCAATGATGTAAATACTCTGTGCTTAAAAGCAGTGAAGGTTTTTAACATTCTAATTTGTTAAAACTGTATAATGTATTTCTATGACATTAAAGATTTTTACATATGACCTCACCAAAAACAAATATACAAGGAGGATGGCTGGCCTATGTTGTGAAATGGGTAGAAGCATAGAAAAAATAAAAATGGCATATAATACGCAGGTATTAAATCTGGGTAACTGGTGAAATATTTACTTTTCTAAGATACATTTTACATTTACATAATAAAACATTCCCATGCTAATTATTAAGAACCTTTTTGCTCTTTGGGATAGTAGATGAAAAAACTGATTTAGACTGTCCTGAGCAAGGCTGATACAAAATGTGTTTACTTTTGAATAACTTCTGAATCTTTACATAAATGCTTTATGTGGTTTTATATGTGCATCATACTTTAATGAAAATTTTAAAAGTTATGTTTCTGAAATAATTATGTTTCCCCGAATACTAGTAACAATTTATGATTTGGTATGAATCTCAAATTGGTTTTCTTTCTATTTTAATATTTTATCATTCTCAAGCATTTATCCATGTTCTAACAGTTGGATGTAACTTTATTTATTTAATTCAGCAACCATTTTGTAAACATTATTTTTTTATTCACTTTTTCCCACAGTACAGAGGATGAAAGTAAGTATCACCAAACACACACACACACACACACACACACACACACACCAGTAGATATATATATATTCACTGGTAAAATATTCACTTTGTGAATATATTTTTTTCTTTGAAATGACACCATACTACATGAATTCTGTCATTGAACTTGCAATCCAAAAGCATAAGGCACATTTATTGCTAGGATTATTGGCATGCAGAACAACACATGGCTTAACACACTTTTCAAATAATTTTCTCCAATTAAATTATTTGACAAAATGATGTGGTTCATAATCAAGGCACTTAAAACTTTGCCTGGTGTATTCCCAGTAATTTTTAACTGATTTGAATTGGCAAAATGAATATCAATGATCAGTGTATGCAAAAGATATCAATAATATAATACAGGCACTCTGGTTTGAATAATTGCCCAATAATAGTCCATATATTTAAGGTTTATTTTCAAGGGTGTTTTATTTAGTGGAAGCTTTGCAAAAATAAATCATATTTGGAATTGTTTAGTTCATTGTACAGCATGTACTTGAAAGGGATTGTTGACACCTGGTGCTTCTGTTTGCCATGGGCTTCTGCCATAATGTGCTCACTCACCTCAAACATAAGGGAATAACACCAAACATTTATCAACAATAATCTCCAGAACTTTGATTTAAAAATAATATTTTTTATTTGTTAGTTGATTATCACAAGTATATTTCATAGCTAAAAAAAGCACACAAAAAAAAATACTGAGAAATTGGGTGGCCAAAGTCATGAGCACATATCTTATATATCTTTGCAACTCATTTATCAAAAGATGTTAATTTAAAGTAGTAGTTTTTTGTTTTTACTACACATGGTAATTTATTTCATATCTTTCAAAGACACACATACCTGGGTTTCTCTCCAGGGATACAGATTACATTGTTTTAATGCAATATTTATTTATTTTTATTTTTGGAAATTAAGGAGCCCTTTAGGTGACTGTACACTTTAGCCAGAACTAGGAATGCTTACCACATAGTAAGAGGGTTTTTTTGTTGTTGTTGTTTTTGTTTTTATTTTTCAGGTTAGGGTTTTTGAGGAACTACGGACATATATTCTAAATATGCAGTTTTATATGTTGCTTTCAATATCCATTAAGAAAGTAGAAAATGTGTATTTCTATTGCCTTTTATACTTTTGTTTGTACATTTTCTTGTCTATTTTCTTGAGCTACTATTCTGGACCAGCAGCTTGTGGTCAGGGAATGGAACACCTTGTTGGACCAGCTGCATACTCTAGATACTCTAGAGATTACAGGAATATCCTTTATATGTTTCATCTAAATAGTTCAGATATTGGAATATTAATATTATTTTCCCCAAATGTTAGGTTCAGCTCCCCAGAAACACATTACTGCTCAGATCTGTTGATTCTGTAACTGAAAAGAAAGGGAAATATGATTTTTGTCCTCCTTTTTCTTTTTCATGTAGGGAAGATTGAGTATAAGAGGCCAGAATTTGAAATAAGAATAATCTGTAGCAAGGATTAAAAAAAAAAAAACATCCTAGTGTGTTTGTGCACACGTCTTCAAGGAAAAACTCAGTATATGCTAATTGGAAGACATAATGTAATGCCTCAAGTTTGGGGTGGTAACTAAATATTTAAATAAATAGGATGGTGGATTTAGCATGTCTCACAGTCTAATATTTTTATTACCTATAAAATGTAATTTATCACTAATATTTGAAAGATTAAGAAAAGTTGCCAAAGAGAAAATATAGAGGCAAATTTCAAATAAAATTGTATTCAAACTAAGGTAATTTTTTGAGCCTGAAAGAGAACATCATTGAAGGTTAAGTAAGATCTTAGTTGTATCTGTGGCTATAATTTTCATTGCTGTGGAGCTATTTCTAGAATGTCAGATTGGAAAAAAATTCAGAGATAGGTAATAAGCAGCTTTTGTTTTTCTAAATCTACTTTGCAATACTTCAAATTCATCAAATATAAGATATGGATGCATCCAAAATCTTAGGCTGTCAAGGGTTTCTTTTTAGAAGAAATAGCAAATAAATAAGGTGAAATGAAAATGGACCAAAGGAAGTTAGAGCATTCATATTTTTCTGGGCATATTGTGACATGCCAGTAATCATAACAACCTGGAGGTTGAGGAAGAAAGATCAAAGCTGAAACTTGGTGTACCAACTTAGTGAGAGACTGTCTCAAAAAAAAAAAAAGGCCTAGAATATATCTTAGTTGTAGAATACCCCTGTACCAAAAAAAAAAAAAAAAAAAATCTAAATTCCAAATGAAGTATCCTTTTTCCTGAAGCCAATGAATACTTAGGAGTTTTAAGAAAATTGTGTGTATGTTGGTTTGGGCTGCCATGAGATGGCTCAGTATTCTAAGGGTTTCATATAAAGGAAATTATCTAAAGAATACTAACCTGTTTTTTTAACAAATATTTTGTTCTTACCCCTGAATGTAAAAGTGTTCAATTAAATATTATTTTATGTAAAAAAAAATGGGAATATTCAGAATGAGTATCTGAATCATCATATTTAAAATAGTTAGGATCTTCTAAATCATATTGGGAAAGGGTCTCTTGTATAGCAGATCATAAAAATTGGAGGAAATATCTTCAACCACTTATTTCCTAAAATGGCCTATATAGTGTCCCATTTTCCTCTCACATTTTTTTTAATATTCTATGAAAAGTTTCATTTGTCAACTTCCAGATTTATATAATTTATAACAATCTGGTATACATAAGTGTGTTTTTTTTTTTCAGAATAAGTAACTTGAGTGAGTAAATGTAGAGACCCCTAATTTATAGGAAATTGATTATAAATATGAATATCGTTCTATTCTGGGGCTTGAAACTGGCACTTCAGTTATATTTGATAGTAGGAACACCAAACTTGTGGGATCTGTACTAGAAGGTATCAGAAATGAATTATTGGATTACTAGTTGTTGAAATATTGGTTGTTGTGCAAGTTTGCACATTTGGTATCAAAAGTGGTTGTAGAGTCAGGAAAGGTGGCACAAACCTGTAATCATAGTGATGTGGAAAGATGAGGTAGGAATAAAGTAAATATGATTCAAGACTCAGTAATTCAGAGAACCTAAGCAACATTGTAAGCCCATTTATCACAATAAAAAAGTCAAAACGTCTTGAAATGCATTTCAAGGGTAGAGTGCCCCTGGATTAAATCTCTAAATTAAAAAAATAATAATAATGCTGTTTCAAAAGAAAGACATCACAGATCAGAATGTTAAACTAACTTCATGTATGTGTTTGTTCACTAGTGATAATTGAGACCCTGGTAAAAGGAGTATTTCCAAGCTGTCAGAGAGGCATTTAGGGTGCAAGAACCTTTCAGAATTTTTTTCTTAACTGCTTAGTATTCTCTCACTTTCTACTTTGAAATGAGCCAAGTGAGGATACAGTTTCACAGTGAGGGTGGTTTTTACAAATCTGGGAATGTTAAACCTAATATGTCAGTTTCCTTATGAACTGAGAGATTAACAGTCTATTCACTTAATTTGCTTTTTTTATTATTTTTTTGTTATAACTTTGTGCCATGTGATTCAAGTTGACCCAAGTACCTAAGTGTTTTGTAATAATTTGATAGTTAAAAAATTTTATTCTTTTTAGAAGTGAGTTGTTGTAAAAGTAATTTTTTAAATACAGTATAGATTTATGGTATATTTAAATAATGAGAAGATAGACAACTTTGGAGATAAACATTCAAATAATTATGTAGATTGTTGAAAGTTTTGGTGTGTCTTTAGTGATCTTTTATGTCTTCTACACACTAAGGTGACTACTGTCATATGAGTATAGTTATTACTTACAATTTTGCTATGCATATCTCAAGTATCATTGATTTGTTTGGTTGTGCTTCTTTTGAATATTCAATAACTATTTGCAACTATTATTTATCCTCTAGAATTTTGTTGGATTTTCTCTCACTTTTTTTGCTTTATTGTTTTGCTTTACATGTGCTGCTCCCTGGGTTTCATTATAACAAAATTATCCACCAATTTTACTGCTTTTTTTTAAAGAGAGAGAGAGAGAGAGAGAGAGAGAGAATGAATTTTAATATTTTTTAGTTATTGGCGGACACAACGTCTTTGTATGTGGTGCTGAGGATTGAACCTGGGCCGCACGCATGCCAGGTGAGCGTGCTACTGCTTGAGCCACATCCCTGGCCCCCAATTATACTGCGTAAAATGAATTATTGGGCCTGCGGCTATAGCTCAGTTGGTAGAGTGCTTGCCTTTCATGCAAAAGGCCTTGGGCTCAATCCCAGGCACCACAAAAAACGTATCTTATTGAATGGTTGACATCACTACCATTTGTGAAAGCCACCTCTTTTAACTCTCATTAAAATTTGTATGAAATTAAATACTATGTCATTAATCATATGATTTATGTGTTATGTATTTCTTCATTTTTATTTCAGGAACCATTGACATTAAGGGATGTGGTCATTGAATTTTCTGAAGAGGAATGGAAATTCCTGGACCCTTCTCAGCAGACTTTATATGTAGATGTGATGTTAGAGATCTGTAAAAACCTAGTCTTTATTGGTGAGCCTAAATTTCTTTCAGAACTTTTAATTCAAAACCAATATTTATTTTTATAACTTTATAGAGTATCTTATGGTAGCTTTTATTCTGCATTAAAAAGTTTGTTTCTTGTTTTTAGTACAAAGATTGGGCATTTGTTTATGTAGAAAAGAAAATGTTAAAGATTTTTTTTTCTTTTTATGTTTAACTTATCTTTTCTAAGTAGTGCTCACAATGTAGAGAATGAAAATGGTTTCAAAGTATTTTAGTGTTTTTGTCTAGAAAAAAATGTTTAAGAAAATAATTTTGTAGACTCTTATATGATATTTTCTCTTTCTTTTTTTTTCCTAATGTGGGTAACAATAAAAAAAGACTTCTTTAGTTTCCAAGAAAATAACAAAATTTAACATATTCCATCAAAAATATTGATGTCTCTATGTAATCTTTGGTCACCATTTGATCTTCAATGAAATAACCTTGGGATTTGAAGAGAAAAGTGACAGTAGACATATCAAATTGGGTAGAAATCAATGAAGCAAAGAATACAGATAAGAGGTCCAAAATTAAAGAGGAATTCACATTTTAAATGTTAATTGATAAGCTAAAATCCAACAGAAAATATTTTTTCAAGCCTAGGTTTGTTTCAGTTGCAATCATTAAAGAGCATTTCATGTTCTCTATTTACCATGCATATCAATTATTTAAGCTCCTTCTTGTTCTTCAGTGATCTCCCTACATTTACGTTTAAATTAACAAAATATTGTGAAAAAAATCAAAAGAAGAGGGGCTGGGGATGTGGCTCAAGCGGTAGCATTGTTTCCTGGCATGCATGCAGCCTGGGTTCAATCCTTAGCAGCACATACAACAAAGATGTTGTGTCTGCCAAAAAAAAAAATATTAAAATTCTCTCTCTCTCTCTCTCTCTCTTTCTCTCTCTCTCTCTCTCTCTCTTTCCCTCCCTCTCTCCCTCCCTCTCTCTCTCTCTCTCTCTCTCTCTCTCTCTCAATAAAAAAGAAAATCAAAAGAAGAGACAGACAAGAGACAGGAAATGTGACATTGTGACAGAGAGGCCAAACTGCCAAGCTTTATTTATAGCAACAGGTTAATTTAGGTCATTGGCATCACTAGTACATACTGTTCATTTTATTACTAGGCAGGTTACAAACTTAGCAACATTATGCAGCTTATTTCTCAGTTATATACTAAGTTGCAATGTGCAGTGTTAGGAGTTTTGTGTAGCTCTCAAGAAAGTCCATTGTATAAACTTACTGTTATGTGGGCAGGTTTAGGCTCAGTGAAACATTGTGCTTGTCTAAAAACAGAGTTTCTTTATTCCAAGGAGTTGTGTGCCAGAGATTATTTTTGAGGGTGATAACATTCTAGTGCAGAGCCTTTTCAAGCAGGACACTGCCATAGCAGCTTGACATTGCACATGTATTTAATTACTTGACTAGTTCTTAGGGAAAATTGCAGGACATTCTAAGGCGGGGAAACAAAGTCCTGTTACCCTTGGGAGTTTTCTCACCACAGTAATGCTTCTCTGCATATTTCCACAGTCAGAATCCCTACAAATTATTCCACAATGACTGTGAGGATATGCATAACCTGGTGTTTATTTGCATTTTGGGGGGGGGTCCCTAGAAAATCTGTTCATTTCCAAATATCTCTAGGTTAAACCATTGTAAGATATAAATATTACAGGAGAGTTTCTTTAATATAATTTAAATATTTATTCATTCAAATTTTTCTCATCAAAACTTTATATGAATGCTTATATTGAATATTCTGTGAAGTTTTTTTTTTTTCCATGTAATGAATAGCAGTATTTCACAATACCTGCTCCTAGTGGTTATGTAAGTATAGCTGATCAATGTGGTTTAAAGAAGAATTTTCAGGGCTGGGGCTGTAGTTTAGTGGCAGAGGGCTTGCCTCACAAATGTGAGGCATTGTGTTTTATCTTTAGCACTACCTAAAAATAAATGAATAAAATAAATGCATTTTATCCATCTATAGCTACAAAAAAATTAAAAGAAAGATTTCTATTGTAACACAATTATTCATATTATTGTAGGTAACATTTCTCTAATTCTTGTGTCTTTCTTGAGTCTCACTCTTTAGAGAACTTCAGTGTTCATTATGTTTTCTCACATTAGTGATACTGTTTTTGTTTTTATATCTATATGTAATAATTGAATAGAAATTATTATGACTTGTCACTTTAGGACAACATTAGGTAAAATTAAATTGCATGTGACCCATATGCCAATTTTCAATCAAGTTTTGTATTCTTTTACTTACATGTATAAATATTACCCCTGTTTTATATATGATTGTGTATAGTACCTGGAATATTTACTCTGCTTTTGTGCTTAATCATGTAATGTATCTAAATTTTGTTATATATACATATGTACACACACACACACACACACACACATACATACACATACATACATACACACACACACACACACACACACACACACACACACACATACAGCAGATTGAACTCAGAGGTTCTTATAATATTGAGCTACATCATCACCCCCTTTTGACTTCTAGTTTAAAATAGATTCTTGCTAAGTGGCTAAAGTTGGAATTGTATTTCCATGTCTCAGCCTTCCAAATAGCTAGAATTAATGGCATATTTATCATCTCTCCATATATGCATCTGTTCTTTTGTCCAGGAGTAAGACTTTAGCTTTTGAAAGGTACCATAAAGATGTTTACAATTCTTTTATCTTTTATATATTTGTCAAATTTGTAATTGTGGTCAAAACTGTGTATCTTTGCTGAACTTATTGTCTTATATATTTTAAATTTACTGGTCAGTTCTGTTCATTCAAATTTTTTTGTAAAATTTTTTTCTACAAAATTTGTATCACATTTTTTTTTCTTCAAACAAGTGCTCCTTTGTCTTACTTTTTCATCCCTAATGCCATTCCTTTTGGTCTGTATATTTGGCTACACTAGATATCTCTCCAAAGTAGAATTACCTGGTATTTGTTGTGTTTTGGGGGGGTGAATTACTATTTTACTCAACATACTCTCCTGAATGTTGATCATTGTAGATATTATATAATTTATTATCTTTGAAAAGATTTCTAACTTTTTCATTCCAAAATGCCTTCATGTAGTCATTTGAAATGATATTTGATTGGCTTGCCACATTGGTCTCTTTTGAATGTTGTTTAATGAGAATAGGTCTGTAAATATATTTTGATTTGACCATCAAGTTGAGGGCTAATTGATATACTTTCAATTTTATTACCCATGGCTTTCTCATTTAACCTAATTCCATTGAATATTGTAGCTTTTATTATTTTATATCAGGAAGTACTTTTATTTTGTTTTAGTATGTGTAGTCATTGATGTACCAAGAATAGTCTAAAGAATTGTTCAAATAAATTATTTTGTTTACCCAAAAATAATATTCATTGTTTGGTATTACATTGTCTTCTTATATTTTGGGGAGTGCTACTGGCACTTTTTTTTAGAACAGGTGCTTAACCACTGAGCCACATGAACAGCTCTTTTTGGGGAAGGGTACTGGGGATTGACCTCAGGGGCACTTGTCCACAGAGCTACATATCAAGCCCCATTTTTTTTTAATTTTACATAGAATCATGGTCTCCTTGATTTGCTTAGCACCTTGCTGTTGATGAGGCTGGCTTTGAACTTACAATCCTGCTGTTTCAGTCTCCCAAGCTGCTTGAATTACAGGTGTATATTACTGTGCCTAGCTGGCAGCTGTTTTTATATTTTATTTTGTGACAGTGCCTAAGTTGCTTAGGGCCTTGCTTAATTGCTGAATTTGGCTTTAAACTCATATTCATAAATTTTGAATATCACTTTCACTTTTGCTTTCCAACTTATTTTATGTTACAAAGCAACTTCAATATTTTAATATATTTAACATTTGTTTTGTATTTTTAACCTGATCTCTTTGGAACAATATTCCATACACTATAAAGAAGATTGCCTCTGTAAACCTAATTAGTTTTTAATGCTTTTTGAAGTTTTTTCATTTCCTGAGTACTAATGCAATGATATATTTTTTTTTTATTTGCATCAACTGGGGATTGATGTATCCTACTATTACTGTGTTGCTTTTTATGCTATTCAATTTTTTTTTCTGTGATTTCTTTCTATATATAAAAATATGATTGGATTTACAAATATTTTGACTATGGTTGTATTACAGTGATTAGTCATATTTATCTTTATATGATATTTACTTTGTCTCTCATTTATATAATTATTATCACCTTTGCAATTTTGAATGCAATATTTGTTATATCTTTTTGTTTTTATTCTTTTGTGACCTTATATCTTAAGAAAACATTCTGTAGATTTGCATCTGACATAGTTAATATATTTTTAGGTTTAATCTTTTTAATCACATTGTTTTCTGATTAGTTTTGTTTTCATATTAGTTTATTTCTATTTAAATTACTGATGATAAAGAACTTCTGTAGATTTCAAATTTTGTTGATTTTTTATAAATTTTTCTACTATGAAAAAACTGCCTTAATTTGTATTTCATAGATTTTATGGTGATTATTTTATTTTATTACCTTCAATGTTTATTTTATCATTACTTTGTAATTATATAAATGTACATAGGATCTCACTGAGGTGCTTAGTGCCTCACCATTGCTTAGTCTGTCTTTGAACTCATGGTGCTTCTGCATCAGTCTCTTCAGATACTGGGATTACAGTCATGTACCACATCTTCCAGCAGTACCTGTGTATTTTAATTAATTCTAGCCTTTGATATATTTTCTTCCTCAAATTTCTAATTTATGAGACTGTGTGTGTTTGTGTGTGTGTGTGTGTGTGTGTGTGTGTATGTGGTGCTGGGGACTAAGCCCATCCTTTTGCATGTGAGGCAAGAATTCACACATGTGAGCTGTGTCCCAAGCCTGAGACATTGTTTTTAAAAGAATATATTTATTATATAATTTCTACCTTTTCTGTTGCTGGTTTTTTTCTATTTTTTTTAAATTTTCTACATTGATATTTAGTTTATTAAATACATTTCAGGTGGTTTTCTGGCATTAGTTAGATAATTAATAACATCAGTTTTTGAACTCTCAATTACTAGTATTACATTGTTTGCTTGAGATGATTATACTTTTTATTGTGTGAGCTATTATTTTCATTGAGATTTTTCTATTCAAAATCTGTTCAACTAGATCATTATAGTCATTTTGGAAAATATTTGGAAGTTACAAAGTAAACAAAAAAAAGATGATGTGCAATGATATATAAATTTAATTCCATATAACTGGAAAACTGAGACAGTGGAATGCCAGTTTAAAATAAATTTCAGCATCTTTTTGATAAACTGTCTTTAAAAAATGTATATAGATATAGATATAGAAATATAAAAATAGACATAGAAATATAGAAATGCCTGTGGATCTAGTTTGGTGATAGAATAACCCTGTGTTCTCTTATGAAATAATCCCCTCAAAGATAAAAATATAAACAAATAAGAGATATTCATTTCCTGAAATATTTGAGTCACAGGTGGAGTCTGAATATGTTGAAGTGAAGGGCTATGATTTGACATTGTTGTAGTAATATTAGTCAGTTTGCATTTTGTCCTCATCTGTGGTGCTATAATTTCTTAAGATAATTTTCAAAGTTCTCAAAGCTTTTGTTATCATATTGTAGTAAATTCTATATATTTTTTTTGAGTAATAATGGCCTTGAATCATACTGTTCTCTGGCTATTCCCCCCACTTTGATAAAGTTTTATATAATTGCAGAGTTATTCACCATAGTAAGTGAAGTAACTTCTTATTATTTTTTTAGGTATGACTTCTATTCAAAACCAAGAATTTTCAGGAGAGCAAGAAATAAAATATTTTTTGCAAAACTTGAAAAAGCAAAGGTATGGAAAGCAGGACAGTTAATACTTGGTTTTAAACAAGAAATTGAAATTGAAAGAGAGGGAAGTTCAGAAAATTTGTCTTAATGAATGGAAGAAAACATGAAAATTATTTACTCATAAATTATTTACTCATCAGTTTATATTATTACAAGCATCTAAAAAGACTTACTGCTCAACTAGTGCCATTCAGTTTTTATTTGGTTAAAACTTTAAATTACATTATTGTAATTGTAAAATTTTTACTACTCAGTATTTTGTGTAAAACCACTTGCAATACACAAAATTTTAAATTGCAAAAACATGTATCAAATTACATTTACACAGTGTTTACAGGGCATTATGAAGCTGTATCTTAAAAATACCTTTAGAAAAATAAAGACTCAACCAGTTTGCTCAGCTTTTAAATAGGATTAGAATAGAAATAGGCATTATAATGAAAAAAAACTCAAAAAGGTATAAAATGCTTATAATCAGTTATGTTTTTAAAACTTTTAATAATCTCTACATAAGTGCAGGTTAGAGAAAAGTATACAGATCATTCATTTAAAGTTGCAGCATTCTAATCTGTCTTTTTTATAAAGTAATAAGAAGATTTTCTACACAGTATAGACAAATTGTCTTATAATTTAAACACATGCATAGTATTTCTACTTAAAGAAAAGAAAAACATGCAGATTAAGGAAATGCTACAACAAGCCTTACTAAAACATTTGTGTTGAAAAGAACAATTCAGTAATTTAATCTGTTTACTATGAAAGTTTGGTAGGTATTGCTTTTTACATGCAATAATAATTAAGCAAAAAAAGGAGAAGAGAAGCAGTTGATCCTTTCTAAAACACATCAAATAAGCATACAGCTCATCTGTCATGTATGACAATCGAAACACAGGAAAGTCTCAGGAACTTTTAGCACAGTCTCCCAGAAAACCCACAGCCCAAATGGCTTGCAGGAATGCATCACACCCCAAAAGCAGACATGAAGGTCTTGTGAGAATTGTGAAAGGCTTCTGACACTTTTCTGGGATCGAGCTAAGAGGTAGAAAACATGCCTGGGATAGAAGTAGTAGGGATGGTGTGGGGCAAATGAAGAACAATGAAGGGCATAAGCTAATAATTGTATAACCCTTTGAGAAAAGTAAAGAAGCCACAGAGGTGATTTAAGACAACCTTTGAATGAGGAATGGCTAACCATTAAACTTCTCATCTGTAAGTTAAAAAAAAAAAGATCTATAATGTCTTTGTCATTTCATGATTCTGTCTACTATTGCAGAAACCCACTTTTGTAGAACCTTCTCCCTGAAATTTGATAGTTTGAGTCAAAGGTGCTTGTAAATATTTATTTATAATTTTAATTCAACTTGAAGTAGTCTTTGTGTAGTTACCAATGTATTTATGGCTCATAAGTTAGCATAATTATTCCATATCATGGGACATCAAGCATCCCACCTGAGTAATTTCTTTTTTGGAAGGTGATGAGCCATCTGAAAAAAAAATAAATATCTGAAATAATTAGTAAAGGGATATAAGACCAGGCAAGAACTTATATTAAAAGAGGTAAAACATCTTATAAATTCTCTAGACCACATAAGTTCTGAAAAACAATTGCTAGATAAATTTTCCAGTTCTTCATTTAAGTGAGTGTGCATCAAAGTAGGAATAAGATTTCAACAGGAAGAGTCTTTCTTGAGACAAGTTGATTGGCATTCTGACATGTCTCACCCATCTCTGTGATGCTAATTGGTATATGGCTCCAATGGATGATACCATCTCCAGTGCCATGCTGAATTTAGACAAAACTAGGTAGTATATAACATGTACTGGATAGTCTCAAACCAGCTGGATTTCAACTGTGAGTTCCCAGATACCAGACGTTTTCCCTAAAGGCTTCCATGCTTTTTTTTTTTTTTTTTAAATTTCACGCACCATTTATAGATATCTTTCAGCAGCTCCATCTGACATGCACTACTTCATCTTTCATTTCAACAGGGATTTTAACCAGATTCCAAGTGAATATCCCAATAGATCTATGCATTTTTGTGGTTTGGAGTAGAATGGAAAAAACTTTCCAAGTGTGAGAAACAGAGACTTCCTGGATCCTATACATGTCCCTAGTGAACTAAATCCTGTTGCCATTAGATTTTTCTGAGGCCCTAGGACTACTTATCTGTGCATCTCAAGGAATATGTTTTCAACAAATCAAAAGTATTCTCTAACTTATTTCAGTGAGCTAGTTGCATAGAAAGAATTTTAAAAACACCTTCAGTGATAGATATTTTTGTTGGAAAGTTGAGCAGCCCAGCTCAGATGAAGTTTGCTCTTTGGCTTAATGAAGAATGCTCTGGCACATCAGGGCAATGATTATGTCCCAGTGCCTGCAGGATTCCCCACAAATGAAAACTAGAAAATAATGTGTTGGAGGCAAGGTGGAAGTGTAGGAATGTGGGGCATTGGCTAAGCTGAAGAGAGACAAGAACACATATGGCAGTCACATTTGAGGACCTTTGTGTGCTTTTAAATATATTTGAACAGCATTTGTAATTATACTGTTCCTCTAAAAAATGAAAAATTTGCAATGGAGTCTATTTCATGCTTTAGTTAGTCACTGGAATAATTTAAAATTCACCATTGAGTAAATATCCACAAATATTTCTTTAGACAAGATAGAAGAAGAAGGAGGAGAAGGAGAAGAAATTTCTGAGATTTAGTAATCTCTCTGATTGTTACTTTACAAAAATGATGAAATGATCAGTTTCTCCTTGTGGCAATGCATGGAATTATAATGAATGTGGGAGTATTTGTATTTAGCTAATATTGTTTAATTTAAAAGTAGAAAGGATTTTAAAAAACACCCTCAGTAATACTCAGAGAGACCTATATTTATGATAAATCTTTTAGGACCTGTAGACAGTCTCTACCCTAGGTAATTCGCAGCATAATAGATTTGGTGTAAAACAATGTAAATTCTGTGAAAGTCATTAAAATTTTCTTCTTTTTTTAAATCCTAGAAATCACCCATGTGATTGTTTAAACGAGCTTCACAATGAGAAAAGTGAAAAAGTTTTTAATCAATACCCAAAACTTATTTATCCAAGCTTTTATAATCAAGAGACAAATTACAGCTATAAGGTATGTGAAATCATTTTTAATAAAACTACAAGAATTCCTGAACTCCAGAGAATTAATATTGGTGGGAAGCTCTACAAGTTAAAAAAATATGTAAAAGCATTTAATAATTCCTCAATTCTTTATCAGAGCAGTGATAAATCCTCCATAAGTAAAGAATATAAAAAATATTTTACTCAAAATCTATTTGTTACTAAAAACAATAGGCTTTACAATGGAGATAAACCTTACAAATTGAAGAAATGTGAAAATGTCTTTAAGTGTTGCTCAAACCTCTTTAAACACTACAGTAATCATACTGGAGAGAAAATCTGGAAATGTAAAGAAAGTGTCAAAGCTTTTAATAAAAAATCACACCTTCCTGAGCAACAGAAAATTTATACTGGCCAAAAGCCATACCAATGTAAAGAATGTAAAAAAGCTTTTAATCAAAAATCATGCCTTATTCGACACCAGAAAATTCATGCTGGAGAAAAGCCATACAAATGTAAAGAATGTAAAAAAGCTTTTAATCGAACATCATGCCTTATTCGACACCAGAAAATTCATTCTGGAGAAAAACCATACAAATGTAAAGAATGTAAAACAGCTTTTAATCGAAAATCATGCCTTATTCGACACCAGAAAATTCATACTGGAGAAAAGCCATACAAATGTAAAGAATGTGGAAAAGCTTTTAATAAAAAATCTTGCCTTACTAAACACCAGAGAATTCATACTGGAGAAAAGCCATACAAATGTAAAGAATGTGGAAAAGCTTTTAATCAAAAATCTTGCCTTACTCGACACCAGAGACTTCATACTGGAGAAATGCCATACAAATGTAAAGAATGTGGCAAAGCTTTGAATCAAAAATCTTGCCTTACTCAACACCAGAGAATTCATACTGGAGAAAAGCCATACAAATGTAAAGAATGTGGAAAAGCTTTTAATCAAAAATCTTGCCTTACTAAACACCAGAGAATTCATACTGGAGAAAAGCCATACATATGTAAAGAATGTGGCAAAGCTTTTAATCAAAAATCACACCTTACAAGACACCAGAGACTTCATACTGGAGAAATGCCATACAAATGTAAAGAATGTGGCAAAGCTTTGAATCAAAAATCATGCCTTACTCAACACCAGAGAATTCATACAGGAGAAAAGCCATACAAATGTAAAGAATGTGGCAAAGCTTTTAATCAAAAATCACACCTTACTCAACACCAGAGACTTCATACTGGAGAAATGCCATACAAATGTAAAGAATGTGGCAAAGCTTTTAATCAAAAATCTTGCCTTACTGAACACCAGAGAATTCATACTGGAGAAAAGCCATACAAATGTAAAGAATGTGGCAAAGCTTTTAATAAAAAATCCTGCTTTGCTCAACACCAGAGAATTCATACAGGAGAAAAGCCATACAAATGTAAAGAATGTGGCAAAACTTTTAATCGAAAATCACACCTTACTCAACATCAGAGACTTCATACTGGAGAAATGCCATACAAAAGTAAAGAATGTGGCAAAGCTTTGAATCAAAAATCATGCCTTACTCAACACCAGAGAATTGATACTGGGGAGAAACCACAGAAATATCTGTAATGTAGCAAATCTTCTAATTGACGGTCACTCCTTAGCCAACACCAGAGACTTCATATGGGAGAAAAGCCATAGAAATTTGGAGAATTTGGGAAAGCTTTTAATCAAATATCATAACTTATTTGACACCAGAGAATTAATACTAGGAAAAACCATACAAGTTTAAAGGATATGGCAAAACTCTTTATCAAAGATCACACATTTCTGAACACCAGAGAATTCATACTGGGGAGAAACCATACAAATGCAAAGAATGTGGCAAAGCTATTCTATTAGGAAAAGTATTGTTGTTCACCAAATATTCATACTGGATATTAGCCATGTAAATGTTAAGAATGTGGCAAATTTTAAGTATGCTTCAAGTGTTAACAAGAAACAGATCATTTATACTTGCAACAATTCTCACAAATCCACAGACTGAAAAAATCATTTCCTGTAAGATCAAACCTCATTGGCCACCAGAAACTTCATACTGGAAAGAAAAATTACAATTGCCCAGAGATAGCTCTGCAGCACTGACTCCATAAAATTCCAACCCTTCCCCAACTGGCCATTACTCATTAGCCCATGGAAGTGGGCAGGAAGCATGATTGGATGCTCTGCCTTTTTTCCTTCTGTGGACCTCTCTAGGTTCAATTGTCATTTCCTCAGTTTCTCTGTATTGATTGAACTCAAATCATCTTTTTTTTTTCAAAAGCTATATTTGGACTTAAAGACCTATTTGTACCAAACCAGCACATTAATAAAATTATCTTATGCCTGAAGTCTATGATCACATCAATATTTTCCCCATAATCTCAAGTGGACAGAATACTCCTATGTCATTGTCTTATTTATTTATTTTATTTTATTTTGGGTGTATACTGAGGATTAAATTCAGGTGCACTTATCCACTAAGCCACATCCCAGCCCTATTTTGTATTTATTTAGAGACACAATTTCACTGAGTTGCTAAGGGTATCACTTTTACTACTACGACTGGATTTGAACTTGTGGTTCTCCTGCCTCAGCCTCCTGTACTACTTGGATGCAAGGCATGCATCCCTGAACCCAGAAATCAATGTCTTTTGCTTTGTAGTTAATTAAAAAATTTTATTCAGAATTTAATGTCCATCAAAAGCATTTAAAAGATAGTTTTGTCACACTTCAGACATCATATTCTGGCTTTTAAAATGTCCTGCATGATACATCTTAGCTTTCTACATCAATGCAGAGTTCAAATGTTTGAAACCAGATGGCTGAGAAACAAATATATTGAACAGCAAAATCCAACACATGTTGTGTTTACATCCACACATGTAGTGGGTATAAATGCTCACACTAAATAGACATCAAGAGGCCTGTCCATGACGCCTGAGGTTCCATTCAGACTTTGAGCCCCTGAGCCTTCCGAGGGTCTGCACAAATGAGAAAGAAGCATACTACCTTTTCCCACCCCTAAACATACTATAGCATTTACTAGACAGACCAGAGGAAGCACTGTGTGTCTTTGTACCAAAGTGTGGCTCTACTTGCATATATATGACATCTGTTTTAGAGAACACTGGGACAGTACCTGATGAAACATAGTTGCCCATTTTTTCTCTTAATAGAAAACCACAGCCCTGCACACTTGATTTATAGGCATGGACCTCACCCCGGCATGGACCACTTCACCCAATCATGACCTTCTGGAGAGAGCTAATTTTTAGATGTAGTCAGCCATCTTCCCAAGTTGTTCATGTGAAAATTAACTAATATAATTTTCATACTACCAATATCCTTCCTATTATTCTCGCAGCATCCAAAGTCAGTTTTTGTCTGATCTAATCATGGCATCTGCAGTTACCAGAATAACAGAGATGGCTCATGCCCCCTAAAGCTCACTGAAATTATAATAACATAATAACCCTAAATCTACTTATGCTGTATCATCTTTTCTTCCTGAATGAATAGAAGAAAGTCTCTTTTACATGTTCTCCATCACCTCCCACATCCTCATCTCCTGACCAACCCTGGAGCTTCCCAAATGGCTCTTCTCTACTGCTTATAGAAAACTGTAGCTCTCTGTGACAGTGCATATGTTCATCTGCATCTCCTATATATGATTAAAACAAACCCTAAGCACTATTATGAAAATGGCAAATCTATAAATCTCCTCAAAAGGGCCAGAACAATTGCATCTGACCTGTACCACTTGGACTTGGTCATGGGGAGGCACCAAAGCTCCTCCTTTCTGTTATGCCTTCCCCATCTTAGTGCTGGGGATCACAAAAGGCTTCCAGAGGTGGGAGGAAAGGAAGGGGTCTGCACCTAGAATGTGAGAATTGTGCAGGCACTGTTCCTGTTGCATACAATCTCTTCCACCATTGTTGTAAACGTGAGTTGCAGAAGTGGTGCATTAGCAAATAAAGTCCACAATAGTCTAGAGTAGAGGTAGGCTTGGATTCAAATTCAAGATATCTTCCAACCTTCTCAGTTACCTTCCTTATAAACACTTTGAAGCATCAAAAAAAAAAAAAGGCAGGCCATATATTCTGGGTGTTCATTAAAACCAGAGTATACTTTTCAGGAGAAGAAAATATTGTCTCTACTTTTCTCTTCAAGATTGGTATTATTAGGGCCTATGACCATATCTCTGCCACTACCAGGACTTCAGGCTGTGGGTAAATAGTTAGCCTGTCCTGTATGAGGAGGAGGACCTGCACCATTTTAAATAAATTTCATGCTACAGTACTATAGTAGTACTGTAGTCAAAGACCCTGGCTTCATATCACTTCCTGGAATCTGCAGTAAAACCTGCCTCAGCATAGTGTCACTTCAGGTACTCTGATGGGAGCAACCAAGAGGAGCCCCCACCAACCTGCAGAGCGCCTCCACTGGCAAAACCAAAAAAACAAAACAAAAATCATACTCGCCATCTAGTGGTCTTATCGGGCAACTGTGGGGATCTGCACATCATGATCCAGAATCTTTATTAAGAAAACCATGGTCCATCCAATCAGGGTTACAGTGCGGTAACATGGCCTTTAGAGATTTTTAATTTTTTTTTTAATATTTTCTTTTTAGTTTGAAGTGGATGTAATTTTTTAAATTTTATTTTTATGTGGTGCTGAGGATCAAACCCAGTGCCTCATGCATGCTATGAGAACACTCTTCCACTGAGTCACAAATCCAGCCCCCTTTAGAGTTTTTATTTATTTATTTTTTTTATTGTATAGCTCTATGGGGTTTTTTTCTTTTTTTTTTATTGGTTGTTCACAACATTATAAAGCTCTTGACATATCATATTTCATACATTAGTTTGAAGTGGGTTATGAACCCCCAATTTTACCCCAAATGCAGATTGCAGAATCACGTCAGTTACACATCCAGCCCTCTTTAGAGTTTTTAAACAAGAGATTAGGTATTGCTTTAATCTCTGGAACAGAAGTAAAGGTTAAAATGTTTACAGGGATTGACTCTTAGCTGTGGGTGTTGTGGTTGAAGGTCTTAATGAGGTCATTGCAACATAATTCCCTGAACATCTCAGTAGTAGAGATAAATGCACCCAGCCCCTTGGATCTCAGGGTCTGTCCACCGGGGCTGAAACTAGACAATTTTGGATGCAGGTAATTAAGGTGTAAGTTAGTGAGGTCATAATAACTTTTTTTTTTTGTAAAGTGGTGAAAAAAAATGTTCTTGGAGGAGAGACCAAATCAGGACACAGATTATAAGCCCCAACCATGGAACAGAATGGATCATACAAATTAAGATTTGTGAGTCACTCTGAGTCTCATATAATAAAGATGAGCTACAACCTGAGAATCCACATTTCTATCCAGTTCTCTGGTAAAACTGATGTTTGTCTGGGGCACAGTCTTTGGGACATAGGATCAACAACAGCATGATTTAGGCTAAACTACTTCTTGCTAAATGATAGGGGACAGATGTGAGTGGTGAGAGCATGAGGTTCAGGGAATAATTCTATAAATTGGGGGTCACTGTGCTCACCCCCACATGCTTTTCTCCTCATGAAGAAATTAACCTGTAACCCTGCCTGCCTTAAGTGGACAGGGTATATCACATTTCTCAGAAAACTGTCTGTTATCTGCAGGAGAAAATCAGGTATATTACCCTTGAGAAAGGAACTTTTGTGACTCTTTCCACATAGCAGATTCTGAAAACCAGAGAGATAAAAATATTTTTCCTAGCTCTAAAATCTGCAAGAATTTATGGTTAAGAATCTAATTAGAATCAGTTGCAATGGCCAAGGTGACCTAAAGTTATCATAGCAGTGGGGACTTGACAGTTGGATGTCATCCAGCTGTCAGTGCAAAGTCAAGTAGTAGGCCTGTGTGGGACTCTTTGGAAACTTCTCTGGGATACCCAACAAAAGTGGATTGCATGAAAGGCACACTGTCTCTCTCCCCTCTCAGAGGACCCATTATCTACTATGTGAGTGTCCCCTTTCCTTGTTTATCTATTCAATAAACTCATGCCTGTTATTCTGACTGAAATGTCTGAAATCTTTCTGACTTAGTTAAAAGAATTAGAGTTTGAAAGAGGGCCTTTTTACTCTCTCAGTTTATTTGAAGTCACCAACCTTGTATCATTAAACCTTTACAAATTTCTCATGATATACATTAAGCTTGCTCCAGCTACATTTTCAAGATTTACAAAATTGTAGTCTCCAGCTCTTTCTGGCTAAGCCAAAAGATAGAGCTAACATCAGCTAGGATAAAGCTAAATGGTGTGACTGTCTTCTTCCTCACACTCTAGCGGTTAGGACCACCAGGAGATAAGGTTGAGCCCAGTTCCTGTGCAGCAAGACCTTTGGTTCCCACTTCTGCATCCAAATAACCAATGAGGTTAGGATGGTCATCATCCACAGTATGTGAGTCCAGGTATGAAATGTTTTCACAAGATACATGTGCATTTTCATCACTTTGAAATAAACATTTGCATGTGAGGTGTTTTATGCTAGAAACTCACCAAAACAAATGGTAAGCCTGTGCACTGAACAACCAGAAGAATTTCATTAGAGGATCAGTTTCATCCTGTATCTCCAGCATAAGGGGCTCTGGTAAATGCTTGGTTTAATAAACCACTTTTAGTTTAGAAATAAGCAATAATCTGATACCCGCCCACAAATTCTGTTCAGCCTATTCAAACCGCGAGTACATGTAGCCAATCAGAAGTTATCCCTGCTCAAGGTACACTCAAGAAACTGGAATCTATAACCTGGCTCTACCTGTTCTACTCACTCAAGTAATGTATCTCAGTTGATATGGTTTTTAATATTCATTGAAGAACTAGTAAAAAAAAAATAATGTGCCTGAAACTAGAATCAAATTATTGGTTATAAGTGTATGCCCACATATTTTATATATATATATATATCAGTAAAATAAACAAAAAAAACACTTTCAGAGTTAGTTTATCCACTGAGAAACATCTCCAGCCATATTTTGTATTTTATTTAGAGACAGAGTTGCTTAATACCATGTTATTCCTGAGGCTGGACTTGAACTCAGGATGCTCCTTCCTCAACCTCCAGAGCCACTCAAATCACAGGCATGTGCTACTGCACCTGGTCCCAAATTTGATTTCTTTTAAACATAAAATATCTGTGGGTAGTTCTGACTGAGACACAGGTGAATTCAGGAATCAGTATCTTTTCATCTCTCACTTCCCATTTTATTTTCTGGCCTCCCCTGTAGCCATAGTTGGCAATAAGCTTTCCTTGCTCACTTTCTAGTTATGTGTGGCCCTCTGAAAGAAGATGTCCAGACCAGCTCAAACCAACTTTGCAGGTTAAGAGCCTCTTGTTCAGAGGGGTTCATGCTATGACTTCCTGGTCTGGGTAACCTTTCTGACTCACCCCACATGGAGTGGAAAGCAGAAGGGGATTCCTAGGAAAAAACACAAGCAACTTCTGGAAGAAGAGAAAACAGACACTGGAGACAAATAACATATCAGACTCCCTTCTGGTCTCCAGGGAAGCCATTGTATATACTGTGGATCTGAGAATCTATGTTAGTTCATGACACTGTCCAAACACTCATGCCTCAGGACATCTACAGTTTATACATGAGGAGACTAGAGCTCACAGGGAGTTTAAACTTCCTGTCGAAGGCCACTGGCCTTGAAAGTGATAGACCTGAATATGAAGACAAATGTAGACTGTTTTGAATCAGTCTTGACCTCCCAGCTCAAAGCTAGTCTCCATCAAGAACAAGACTATCATTGACATAGAGGAGGAAGAGGGGAGGCGGGAAAGATAAAGATTCCCTGCTAGAACTTCACATAGACCCTGTACTGGTAAGTTGGTTTCTGAGTTTGGGAGGTTTCCTGCCTACTAATGACTTCTAGTGTTTGATAAACATATATATTTTCATATCACCTTTCCAATTTTGGCATTCATATTGTTTTTTTGTTCACTTATTTTTCTTAATTCAACTTACCTGGCATACTTACAGAAATGTCCTCAAAATCTTAAGTGTTTGTGGCAGTTTTAAATCAAAATGAGTAATGTTTGCCTCAAATAAATCTTAGCTTTAAAATTGTATAAAAGAATTAAATGAATGGCTAGCCATCTGTTCGCCATTTAATATCATCCCACAACTGAAGTAGGGTCTTCAGAATCAATTTGAATAATTAGAGCTACCAGGTCACACCAGAACAGAAATGACCACTATGCTTCTCCTCCAAATGCAGTTTTCCATTCCTGTAATTTCCTCTTCACTCTAAGAGGAAGGCTAAGGAAGTACCATGTCCTCTAAACCAGGATGCCAGCTTATCCTACCCAAAATGTGGCCAAGTCTCCACACCTTTCCTCAGGCACTATATCCTGGGCACTGCACACCCTAGCTTCTGAACACATACTTTTATAGGTGTTTAAATTTATTCAGGGGCCTTGATTTCTTCCAGCACTATTTTCCCTTAACATCGTATAATGTTATAACTCCCATTTTATCTTTAGTGTGATTATTTCTTTATGTACCCTGGGAAGAAGTCACCAGGTTTGCAAGGTGTATCCAGGAAGCCAGGCAGTGCTAGGACATGCACATCTTTTCCCACTTTTCTTCTGCCTACCTGCTGCACAAATGTCTGTCTTAGACCAATTTTCAGGGGAAGACACAGAGGCCACCAACCCCAGAATAAAGAAGGGCCTTTGAGAGTAAGAACAAATACCAATCACTGTGAAGAGAAAAAAGTCAGTCCTCAGGGACCTGGACTAACTATCTTGCACAAACAGCTGGGACAGAGCTGTACTTGATCAATATTCCCTGATTCCTTGCACAAGGTTTTCTTTCATTCAACTGAGATTATTTCTATCACAAATGACATTGATCTCCTTTCTCTAAGGACAGAGTGTGCAAACTTCTCATTCTAAAATTGTCTAGTCTCTGTGGAACAGCCATGTAGTCATAATGACTTTCTCTCACCTAGGAGATGAACCAAGTGACCTCCTAGAAGCTAATGATCCTATATAAATAGAAATAACAAAAAAAACTTGGAAAAACAAAAGGATCTAGAGAATAGAGAACCCCACCACACCTTGCCTCATCCTGAAGACTCCAAGATATTTCATCCTGTGGATGGAGAAGGCTTCATGTGATTGCATAAACCAAAAGGCTGCACATAAAGTGCATTTCCTCTGTCTCAGAAGGCAATATGATGTAGTTGTGGCTTGAAGTCTTTTCTCTCACAGTTGGCCACTCAGCTCCCTTCTGCTCAGCCCTGTTTCACAACTGGGTTTCAGTCTGGCTCCTCTCTCAGTGCTGGTAAGTGTCATCCTTAGGAGGTCAATGCATCTCACCTGCTCAAAATCTATACAAATACACCAGAAAGATAGATGAGTATGGGTGAGAGACACAAAGAGTCTAAGGAGTTGAGGTCCAAACAATTTAAGGACAGATATTCTCCCAAAAGCCTTGACTTCCAAGAAAGTGTGGTCTTGTTGAAAAGGGATGGGAGAGAACAGAAATCATTCCGCAATTAAGAATACTTCCTCTACACTCACTTCTTGTTTTATTACTTGGTATAAGATGATTATTATGATTATTTTTAGAATGGCTAAAAACCAATCACCCAAGATAGCAATATGGCTGGGTATCTATGGTGCAACTATTCTACAAGCTCTTATGCAGACCTAAGAATGATGGTTTAAAAGTATGGATGGTTTAATTCAGATAATGTTTATATGTAAAAAAAAATTGTTAATTGCATGTGTGATGAGATTACTACTGTGCTAGTTGATGCTGCATTTCTTGAGCAAAATGTTTCAACCCATATACAACTATAGTGGTCCTAGTGAACTTCTGGGCTAGTGCATACAAATATGGAAATACATGACTGAAGTATAATCCCTGTTTCCACTCAGTACCTCAGAGTGGCCAGGGTTACCCAACTCTGGCCTGCATACCCTATAGAGCTGTCCCTATTAATGTATGCTAGGAAGCTCATCCAGGTACCAAACCTGTCCTGCTTCATAGGAGGTGCCACACCAAGAAGAATGACACTGTATTTTGCAGAGTGCATGTGGTCTTGAGGAATTTTTTTTTTTTAAATTAAGGCTTGGAATGGACTTTCCTATGATAATGAATGTGTCACTGTTGCTTGAGGGTTGAGTCCTGACCCTAACCTCAGGGGGTTTACAATTCAGGATGACTATTCACAGGTCTTGCTCCTTCTCCAGTATTGTAAGAGAACTCAAGGTCACTAGTACCTTTCAAGTGCCACAACCACAGTTCTCTGTGTCTGTTTCTCTGTCTCTCTTCTTGCTGCCCACCTTTTTTAGCAGGATCCCACAGGGAGTTCCTTCATCAGCACTGTGTAAAGCCATATTTGGCATGCTGCTTGTTAACACTGGGATGAAACTAGACCTTCCTTGTTGGGGCTGCTACCTCTACTGGTCAGAAAATACAAGGAGAGTGTGGGTCATGTCTGCCATTACCAAGAGTCTGTGCCAGCAGTAATCTCAGCTCTTGGACCAATGTTCCCAAAAGGGGTGGCTGCATTAATTTAACCTTGAAAATTCAAGAGGGTACTTACCTCAAGTTGTGACTTCCAGAGATACATGGCACACCGTAGCTGGGAGCATCTTGGGCACATTGCTACCAGTCACAGCTTGGCTTAGCTAAGGAACTGGTCTTTGGAGAAATGGCCCATCCCTCTCCTAAACATCTGAGGACCAGGACTGGTTTGGATTCACTTACACTTAATTGAGGAGGGTGTATTTTTTGGCCCCAATATGTTTCATTTATTTCTTGCTCCCTACTCTTTTCCATCTTCTCACCCTATATTCATTTTTTTTCCAAAATCATGGTCATGAAAACAGTGTAAAAGTCATCCATGGACTCATGGTCATGTGTCTTAAGCTTCAGAGTCAATCCTTCAAGTGAAATCTTGTCCACACTTCATAAATAAAGCAAAACTGGTTCCCAAAATGCCATAGATGCTGCTACCAAGAAGGAAAAGTCAAAAACACTTAGAAGGCAGCACCTCTAGCAATTATAATAATGCAAATTAAAACTACACTGAGCTACCATCTCATTCCAATTATAATGCCAATTATCAGGAATATAAGTAAAAACAAATTTTGATGAGGATGTGGAAAAAAAGAAAACACTCAAACATCTTGGTGAGACTGCAAATTTGTGTAACCTCTCTGGAATGCATTGTGGAGATTCAAAATAAGAAAAACCTAGTATTTAACCCCCCCCTTTGAACCAATTATCACATTCTTCAGTATATATATATATATATATATATATATATATATATATATATATATGACTTGATATCAGCATAATACTGTGACAAAGTCACATCAATGTGTATAGTAAAACAATTCACAAGAGTTGAGGTATGGGACAAAGCTAGATGCTCATCAACTTATAAATGGATAAATTGTATATATAAACAATAACATATTACTTACCCATAAAGAAGAATGACTCTATGACATACCCCAGTATTTAAATGGATATGGAGACTCTTATTGTAAGCGAAACAAGAAAATTAAAAAAAAAGGAAAAGAAACATAGGTGGAATGTTTTTGCTGATATGTGGAGGCTAAACCACAATAAATGAGAGAGGAAAAAGGGAGAAGTTCAGTAGATTATCGAATGAAGCCTTCAAGAAAGGTAGAATAGATAGGAATAGGAAAGACATTAGAATGAATAAATAGAATAATTATGATTTATTGTTTTAACTGGACAAAATATCATTATTTTTCTGGTGCTGAGCATTGAACCAGATCTTTACATGTGAGGCAAGCACTTTACCAACATACTATATCCCATGCAGAAAATAATTATGAATTATAAATAAGAGTTTCTGTGCTTGTATAATTTTATCAAAATGGATTCAATGCTATGTAAACTTAAGAAAAACAACTAAAATAAATTAAAACATAGTGAATAGGAACATGAAACAAAATTGATAGAATAAAAGTCTGATGATTAAATGTCTTTAGGTTCATTTCAGAATTTTCTGAATCTATTCCTATGTGAAGTCTGCCAAAGGTATTCAGGCCTGAAAAAAAAGGTAGAATTTCAGGATATTGCAAAGAGAAGAAGAAGGGACTGCATCTCGGCTGCAATGATATACAGGTGAAGGGATCCAAATGAGAAGATAATCTCAAGGTCCCCCATGTTTAGCTAGGGCAGAGAGGAGCAAGGTGCTTGATTATATGTTTATTTAATGGCACATACATGGAGATATATATAGAATTATAAAAATCTGGAATTAGTTTTCCTGAATTTACAATGAAAGCCAAATGTTTTATTTTTCCTTGAAGAAAGAGATCCTTGACCCTCTTTTAACAATAAGTCTCGTCTGTATTATATGACTTTTTGTACCCCTGATATTTGGGGAGCAAGATACAGAGCTCTCTTTTGAATCATATCAAAACAAGCAGGCAGAGGTGAGAAGTAAGTAATGCTGGGTTTTTTTTTTTCTTTGTAAATTTCAGAGTGTCCAGCTGCAATTAAGGTTGCACCCCTTTGCAAGGTTTTTTGACTGTTGTAGGAAGGCAGGTGAGCACCCAGGTCCCAGGATCCAGGTGAGTTGTGGGAGCCAGAATGTTTCTCCAGGTTTGCCTTGCTCTGTGGAAAGCTGGCATCATGTGGCCACCACAGGTATTTCTTTCAAAAAAAGCCTCACCAGTGAGCAAGGGAGCCCAGGGTCAGCTGGATTTTACATGTCTGTGCTCTCTGATGTCTCTTCTGTGCTAATCTTCTTATTTTGCCTCCAGATTAAACCACTTACAGAAAAATCAGGCTCAAATGCGGACATCCACATCCAAGTCTACTTTAGGCACCTGTCAAGCCTGCTGGAAGCACTCACCAATGTGGGCAAAAGGCAATGTGTTTATTTGACACTGAATATTTCTTTTCTGTTTCTACTGTTTTTGTTTTAGCTACCTGCCCCATGTAGCCCATGTATCAGTCAACTCTACTGGCCTTCCAGTTCTTTTACAAGATGTATTGACAACTTTCCAACAAACTGAAAGACCATATTCATTTTCATATGTTTAAATATATAAAAAATGAAAAGTCAGCACTCCAAAGAATGCTTTGTGATAGTCTTATTATAGGAAGTGGCCCAGGTAATAAAGCTTTAAAATCAACTTCAATTTTTTAGCATTAGAACCAAATAGAACTTAGAACACTGGTAACCAGGCACACACATTCCAGAGAGGGTGCATTATTCATCTCATTTAAAGAGAGATGCACAAGATAAAGAGATGTTTTCATGGTGTATTCAAACCTTCCAGGGTTCTAGGCACAAAAATTTCCAGAGCACATTTGCATGTTGGCTCAGCCTTCACACCAGGACCTATGACTATTTATCAGAAGGCATTTATGGGTAAAAGAGAGCAGTTTAAAGATGACCAATCCAGGCAAGTCCTCATCTGGGATCACAGCTTGAAAGTTTTTTGACATTCCCCTTCTCTGTGTGTGTGTTGGGAGGAGGGAAGTAATTGAGGGGCACCTTCAATGGCAGAATTAGATTATATCAGGACATGGGTGGTAAGGTGGATATTTAAATATTGGATTCTAGTTTTTTTACTGAAATTACTATCCAAAGACCTTATTCTGTAATCCAGCATGTGGAGGTCTATGCATATATTCATCTATTTCTAATATGTGTATAAAAATTTTCAGTGGGAATGTCATCTTTGGAAACAGCCAGTATAATTATTGTCATACATATAAAACAAAATTTTTGCTGAGGTCGTTGTAGACCATAATAAAGCTACTTGTTAATTCTGTCTCCTGGGGAAAGAGGAAGTGCACCAGTGATATCTGTGGTGTAAGGTTAGCTAAGCCTTCTGGAGAATTGTCTCCTCAGGAGAAAAAAAAAGCTGGAGATGACCAGAATATGCAGAACAAATACCCAAGATGAGGAATCTCCTAAACTCTAAGAATTTTACCACTTGAATTATCTACATGCCCATTCCAAAAGAATTCTAGATTGTATTATTCTCCCTGACAACATACTACATGTAAATCTTCAGATTATATACATGGAGAAATTACAGAGAAATCATTTTCACTTTGTTGTCAGTGTTTGTTGGGCACTTATATTTCTTTTTTGTTGCTACTGTTTTTTTTTAACTACCTGCCCCAGGTAGCCCATGTACCAGTCAACTCCACTGGCCTTCTAGTCCTTTATGAGACTTATATATGAACATCCTTATTATGAAAGTTTTGACACAAAGAGAAGTGGGAGTTACACAAAAAAAAAGAGGTAAATGTAGTCTATATTGTTTTATGGATGTGCCATACCATAAAACAAGTCTCTATCACCCCATCTGGTAAGAAGCTGTGTCCTTGAATGCCTTTAGAATATGCTAGTAAAAATTTTATTTATTTATTTATGTATTTTTGCAGCAGGTCAGTCTTTCAATGCTGTTGGAATGTGATTTGATCCAATTGTACATTCATTCAACCAAGGGGCAGGGACAGTGTATGTGTATCCTAATGGGCTGCATCAGTGTCACAGGGATCTCATAAGACAATGAATAGATGGATTTACACAGATATTTATTTGAATTTTTGAATTTTTACATCAAGATACTTGCTGAAATGATTTTCTTTGAGACACACTGTTTGAGATGTAGATTGCCATCTTCTGTCTCCATGTTTGCAAGACATTTTCCTGGGCTTCTTTGTGTCCTTAGAAAGCAGGTTGCTTGCACCATTTGCATATTAAGTGAACAAATTAAAATTACCAATAATTTGAAAAGAATGTGCTCATTTAAGAGTCCTAACTCAGTCTTTATTAAAGAGCTATTTTGAGAAGAGCTTTGTTATTTTTCAGCCAGTGCCCATGTAAAATTATTCTTTGCAGTGATTGTTCTGTTCTTCAATAGAAGTTTAGGTGTCACTCTTACCTCTGAATTGTGACTAGCTTCTAGCATTAATTTGGCCAGGCCTGTTGTTTACTTGTACAGCTGTTGGCTTTCCCGTGTTTTTTTTTTTTTTATTGAGCTGTGTTTGATATTATTTTCTGTAATGATAAATCAGTAATCATTGCTTATTTCTCTTTATTCTTTAATCAATTTTACTTACTTTTGTCTAATTAGAGGTAATATATTACAGAATAGTCACTTTGTGATTGATTAAGCATTATTTCAAGGTTTTCTTGCCTATCTCACATTCAAGATATTTTTATAATGCCAGAGAGGTTCTATTTATTTCAAAATTTAAGTTGTTAACAAGAATAGTTGGTATACATTTTAAAAGATTGTATTTTTAATCTAAAGACAATATTCTGAATATAAAGTTTTAAAAATAAAAAATTTCAAAAAAATCATGAAAGGTTGGATTAAAATATATTTATACACCCAAGTGGCTTCACTTAGGTGAAGAATTTTTATGTAAGTGTAAGAAGATTTTGTTGTGTTTTGTTGTTGAAAGCAGATATTCCTAAGACAATTTTCTGAATAGATTTTATTAAAATTATGAAAGTAACTGTGGCATAAACTTTTTTTCTCCCCTAACGAATCACCAATGAAATCTCCTCTTTAAGCCCAGTTTGGTCATTTGTCCACCTTGGCCTCCAAATACTGTTTGAATCTAGAGTATTTTTAAGCTTATTTAGCAAATATTTCTATTTTGGTTATTGAAACAGGAAAACAAGCCTGAAATATATGTAAAAGTCATATTTAAAATTTCTAAAAGTACTAATTACCTTAGAAAATGTGATAACTGCTATAACTTTTTATTTTTATGAAAACTAATTTAGATATATACTTTATATCAAATTCAATCATAAGAGATTCCTTTTTTGTTTAGTTGAAACAAAAAGAAAGAAAGAAAGAAAGGAAGAAAGAAAAAGAAAGAAAGGAAGGAAGGAAGGAAGGAAGGAAGGAAGGAAGGAAGGAAGGAAGAAAAACTCAATATCTCATTGCCTTAGAAAATTGTTAGGCTGAGCAAAAGGCAGTGCAGAGTTTTATAGAAATGTTCTGGCAAATACCACTCAGAGTTACTATACTTATTTTGAGATGCAAATTGTGTGTGTGTGTGTGTGTGTGTGTGTGTGTGGATGGTTATGTATGCAGTTTATTTTGGACATTTAAAATTTGAAATATATATTGCTTAGTGAATGTTCAGAGAGTTGTATGTATTGAATCCAAAGTCAGCAAAGGTATCTAGGCTAATTTTGGCATGTTAATAAAATTTAAAGTTTTTTTTTTTTTTTTTTTTTACAAACCTTTAAAACATGTGAGGCAATAGGTACAGCTCAGAAACTCCCATTGCATCAGGTATGCTCTTATCTTAGAGTAACAGTGTTGGTTTTGGATATATTTTATAAAAATACTTTTTTTGGAGTACATAGGTAGTTGTATATCTGAACAATAGAAGAGACTCAGCAGTTGTAAGGGTTGCTATTTTGTTAGGAGAGAAAGGAAACAGTAAAATGGTTTCCCAAAAACATAAGTGCCTAATTTCTGAAAATTGTGAACGTGTTAGCTTACATGGAACAGGAGGATTAAAGTTGAAGAAGCAGTGATAAAATGACAAAGATGGAAAGAAGGGATGAATGGAAAAAGGGAGTCTTCAAGTTAATGCGGCAAGATTTAGTATGCTACCCTATATCAGGCACACACTCAAATGCTGGAATCTCTTTGTCTTAACATCTTATTCATAGGCTTTAGCCCTGAGAGTCACATTTCAATGTATATTATGTATATACAAAGAGGGAGAGGTCTAAATCTCTCAAGTTTTCTCTTCTCCCTCTGGAAAGAGAAAGGCTTAGCATTTCTTATGTATTGTGTGTAGGAGAGGTAGTAACTGAATCCTCAAACCCACCTTATAGCTGTTCTCATTTGCATTCTTGGCCTCTTACAACATTCCTGTCCTAAGATTTTGATTTTAATTAAAACTCTGAAGTAAGAGAAGAATCTTTTATTCTTTTTTAATGTCCTGGTTATTTTATATTGGAATAAATCTGTTTAAATCTGTAAGTATTTTCTAGTTTTTGTTTGTTTGCCCCACTCACATCTCATGGTACAGAAATTGAACCCAGGGAATTCTACATCTACATCCCTGATTTTTTTTTTTTTTTTATTTTGAGACAGAGTCTTACTAAGTTGCTGAGGCTGGCCTCAATTTTGTGATTCTCGTGCCTTTGCCTCCTGAGTCACTGGGTTTATAAATGTGTGACACCACACGTGGCACAGATATTTTTCTAATCTTACCTAGCCCATAAGCCTACGTTTTTACCCTCTAAAACATCTTTCTTTTTATAACTATATTTTGCCTGCTGATGTGTATAGCAGATATAAAGTACTGGTGCAACTGAATGAATGAAAAGATGTGAAAGAAAGTCAGGTACTGTCTGTAAACTTCATCAGAAGAAACAAAACTAAAAGAGTAACCAACCTCAAGACAAAAAGCGTTTAGAGCAGAAAAATATCCTGAACGAGCAAATGATATTTAGAAAAAAAAATGAGAATAAGATGTAAAAAAATGAGAATAAGTTTTAGGTAATCATGGATTATATTTTTCTGAGAATATAAAAAATGCATGTTTATTTCCTTGGTTTACTAAAATCAAATAGTTAATTTTCTATCATTACATATGAAAAAATGCAAAGAGAGTTTTATACAAAGATGTATAAAACCTTGTTTTACACATATAATCTTATTTTTAAATATAATTATTCTGTATGTGCTTTGCTTTATATTTTATACATTTCCTTCTCTTACTCTGACTATTAAATACAAAATTTGATGTCAAGTAATGCTTATCTTAACTCTGTTAGAAAATTTATGCAAACAGTTATCAGATTATAACACCAAAATTGGGTCTGAGCAATGGCAATCTTCTGCTTAATTTCAGATTTTTGTGTTTAAATAACATCCTGTAGCCTACATGACAGGAATCTGAAAGCATAAGTGTTCTTGCATGAGTTTTACTGGAATTGTGAATTATATATGCTAAATATATCAAACCTTCAGTCAGCATTGTGATAGATGGCTTGCCAGTGATGATCTGGACTTTGAAGTATGGGCATCCCAAGTGAATGGGAAACATTCTGATTCATAATTTTCCATGCTTAAGTACTTGAAAATCCATTAGCTTATTAACATTTTATTTCAGGAGAACCAAGAGAGATATGTTTAATTTAGCACAAGTCACAACTTAATGCTTGAATAAAGATCTGATTGTAATGATACAGTATATCTATATGTGTAAACTAAGTCATATTGTGTTGGAACGATAATAATAAAAATTCTAGAAGATATGGATTCCAGACCATCTTCCACTTGAGAAATTTATTTTTTTCCGTTGTCCCCATTTACTCATGTCAAAAATGAAGATGGTGTATTGAATACTTCTAAGATTCTTTCCAGTGTTAACATGCAACAATGCTGTTATGGATGTTGGGAGCTTATGAAAAGTTTAGCCTCTCCCTCTTTTTCCCTTCCTCTATGCAGTCTTTGAATAGTTACTGAATACTTACTTAGTGCCAGGTGATGTTCTGGTTTCTATGCAGAGAAAAAAATGATGGAAGGCTAAAATGAATTGTTGGTCATGAGAAAATAGGTTAATAATCAGGTTCCTTTAAGGTGAGGATGAAGGCTCAGAGGACATGAGCAGGATGTAATGGAAAAGAGCACCGAGCTGGGTGAGAATCCTTTAAATTAAGTGTAAATGATAGCCTCTTTGTAGAAGTGACATTTTAAAACTATTTTATGAATTTATAATTAATGTGTAACAAAATGCACAAATTTCAAGCATGCAGGTTGATGGATTTTAACAACTGTATGCATAGAAGAACTCACTATGCTAGTGGTAAGAGTTTTCTCTACATTTCCTCCTGCAATTACCTGCCAATTATCTATTTTTTTACCTAGGTTAGCAATTGTTACCTATCCTAAAATTAATACTATTGGAATCATTGAATATGAAATCCTTTATGTCTAACTTTACTCAGTCAACATAATTTATGAGATATTCCTAACATGATACTTAATAATAACAATAATTAACAATTTTTGAGTGCCAGGCACTGTTTTCAGTGTTTTGAAGATAATGATTTGTTTAATCATTACCACAGCCCAGTTAGTCAGTGCTGATTCTCACATTACTGGTGAGAAGAAAGGCAAACAGTCTGACAGCAAGAGTGCACTTGGATTCCTGAGAATACACTTGACCCTCTGTGCTGTTCTGGCTATTAGAGTGATATTCAAGGGTGAAAAAAAGTTAGCAGTGCAGATCCCAGTGAAGGCATGTCCTAGGTAGAGGATAAAGGCAGGTAGGTTCAGGAAAAAGCTGCATGTATTTGCAAAACTGAAGAATCTATGGCCAGACAATTGTGTTCATACTGGACAAATGGGTGGAAAAAGAGATTAGAGTCCCTGTAGGCCCCAGAATCTAGAAAGGAATATTGATTTTATTTTTTTTAAATCTAGAACTTTTTGAAAGATTGTTGTTTTTATTTTGTTTTTTAAAAAATAATAATGTGGAAAAATATCTATATAACATGAAATTTACCATTTCAACATGTGTAGTTAAAAGAGGATTAAATACACTCATTGTCTGGCAGTTATTACTAATATCCATCTCCATAACATTGAGAAATTAAGCTCTATACTCATTAAACATTAATTCTTTGTTCCTTTTTCTCATCAACCCTTGGAAACCATCATTCTATTTTCTGAATATGAATTTTCTGCTCTATGGTCCTCATTTACATAGATTCTACAGTATTTTTCAATTTTGTCACAATTTTCATTTTTAATTAAATAGTGTTTGGAGATAATTTTCAATTCACATGCACTGTCAGAAAGTAAATCAGGGTGATGCTATGTCTCCTTTAGCCAGTTTTTGTACATCTTAAAAAATGACCACAGTGTCACAATCAGGATACTTACAATGATACAAATAAGATACAGAGTATTTTTTTCATACAATGATCTGCCACATTTTTTAATGGCTGCAATTATTTTTTTCTCTTGCCTCAACCCCTATCTAAATCCTGGCAATCGCTAATCTGCTATTTCTTTGTATAATTTTGTCATTTCAAGAAATTTTATGTGAAAAATCCTGCAGTGGGTAGTTTTTTGAAGTTGAATTTTGTATTCAGCATAATTCTCTTGTTTGTCACACAAGTAAAAAAAGGTCTTCATTCATTTAATAAATCATTTAAGGGCTGGAGTTGTAGCTCAGATGGAGAGTGCATGTCTACCATATGTGAACTGGGTTCAATCATCAGCACCACATAAAAACAAATAAAATAAAGGTATTGTGTCCATTTGTGATTTAAAAAAGTCACTTGAGTGAAAAAAGCATACAATATGCAGCTAAAATAAGAACTGTTATTCTGGTAGATGTGGGGAAAATACTCAGACTAAAGCACTGAAATAGAAATATTAAAACTATGAAAGAAAAAATAAGAGGATAGGAAGTTAATCAGTAGACATGTCAGAAAATTTTCAGAAAAAAAAATGGAGAGAATTGGGATTAGATAATGTTGAAAGAGAAAATTGCTATAATATTTCCTAAAATGATGAATCTTTGGAGTCAAGAAGCAGGAAAAAAAATTGAAAGCCATATATACTACAGTTTAACTATAGAATTTCAAGAACAATGAAGATCTTTTTTGGGGGGAGGTGGGTACTGGGTATTGAACTCAGGGGCACTCAAACACTGAGTAACACCCCAACCCCATTTTGTATCTTATTTAGAGACAGGGTCTCAATGAGTTGCTTAGATTCTCGCTTTTGCTGAAAATGGCTTTGAACTTCTATCCTTGGGCCTAAGCCTCCTGAGCTGCTTGGATTACAGTCTTTCACCAGCATTCCAAGTAAGAAGATATCTTTTTACTACATACATTCTAGTTATAGATGTACACAACACTTATATTTTAATTATTTATTATTATGTGGTGCTGAGGATTGAACCCAGTGCCTAACACTTGCTAGGAAATCCCTCTACTACTTAGCTACATCTCCAGTCCAACAAAGATGATCTTAAAAACAGCACACAAAAAACAACAATGAGAAAATAACAGACAGCAATAGTGGGCAAGGTAATGTAATAATACCTTCAGGAAACCATGGAATGTAACTGTAAGAATGGAATTTTGTATCCTACTAAACCAACATTCAAAAGTAGAGAGAAGGTGAATATATTTTCATATAAGACTGAAAATTTTTATTTCTAAGCAGGTTACTGAAAAATTGAGGTTGAGGAAACATACTGAATTTAGAATATAATACAGTGTTAGAAATGATGGTCTTCATTTAATTTCTGTAGTTACAAAAGTTTTACTAATTTAAAATATGTATATAAAAGATAGAGATAGAAAATTAAAGTAACTGTTTCGCACTCTTGTGAATGGTTGCAGAGTATAATGTAGTGTCCATAGTGGGTACAAAAAGGTGAGGGTAGTGATTATCCCTTAAGTTGAGGGATATCAATGATTTTTGTATGCCAATGAAAATTATCTGATGGAGATTCAAAAGAGTGTGAATACATAGGAGGAGCAAAATTCTTTTGAAGGGGATGTGGGGTAGGGACTAGGCCATTCCCAGAAGAGGACCAGGATTTAACAGCTATGAAGTGTACAATCTCATAACTATATGTGGTCATGCTTTGAGGCACTTAATAAAGTCAGAGACACTTTCACTTGAACAGGTCAGAAACTAGAAAACAGGTATGGATGTATGTTGTTTGATAGAGGTACTCATGATAAATCAATGTGTTTTTTGTGTGAGCTTGAAGTCTCTCTGAATATTGCAAAGAGCTTTTGAGTTCTGGGCGACATGTGCCACTGGAAGAGAAGTGAAAGTGTTATAATCACTCAGAGTCTATAGTAAACAAGGGAACTCACTATTTTGAGGAAAATATTGAGTGCTGATGCAGTTACTGTGTGGGGGGATAAATTTTTTCCAGTGAAGTTGAGAGTTTCAGATGAAGGGGTTCAGGAACAAAATGTTAAGGGAGTTTGCAAGGGGGTTAAGTGTGTCAGTTGTCTCTGAGTTTTATAAGAGATGGAATGACAATTAGACAACTATGATACAGTTAGAAGACTGTAAACACCTGTGGATTGAATGAATAGTTATAGTGGACAAAGAGCAGAAAGTGGGTGTATAGGCCTAGTCTTCTTGTTCTCACCTAGACCACTCAACCATTCCCAAAAATTGGGCCTCTCCCCCCATTCAAAGAGCTCGGGTGATGGAATCCAGGAACACGGTAGAGTTGAATTTTTTGATGGATGAATTTCGACCCTTACAGAAGTAGAACAGTTGAATGCATGTGTATCAGAAAATAAATTTCAGCTCCATGTCCCTTCCTGAGGTTTCCCTGTGGGTTGTTCACTCTTTCCTCCTGCTGTTCTGGGATCATGTCTATAAACAGTCGATGTGCAGGCTGTTGCAAAGGTTGTGCTTTCCAGGAAAAATAGAGTAACTTGTGGGGTATTTGAAGTCTGGACTTCAGAATGAAACTTGAGAAGAATTGACAAATCTTAGTGAGTGACCATGGTAATAAGGTGCTTAGATAGTAAAGAGGAAAAAGTTAAGAGCAGTGGGAAGTCTAATGTACCTAAGCAAGTGTTAGAGTGAGTATAATAGTCAGTGGAAAGTGAAGATCAGGAGCTATAGAAAAATGGAATGGGAAGAGGAGCATTTGGAGCCTTGGAAGAAACAGCACTGAGAAGAAACTCAAGAATCCCTGGGCTTTAAGGTATCTGGGGCTTCTACAGAGGAAGGGGAAGAGGTTTGGCTAGTGCCTGCTCATTACATTGGTGGGAGCTTGATCTGGGTAGACAAGATGCTCTAAATGCCTCTTGAACTACCTCTGTGAGCATTTGATTCCATTCTCTGGCAGCTTGGAATGTCACCAAAGAGCAATGTGTCTAGGGGCACTCTAGCTTTATTTACAGAGCATGGAGAATGATGTATGGAGAGAGAGTAGTGATATTCACCACTAGGTGCCAAGCAAGAAAGGAATTTGACTACCAGAGTCCAAATTAGTGAAGTCTGTGCTGTATGCACCCCCCATAGACAAAAAAGAAAAAAATAACAACTAATATCTAGGCATGTAGACTAGACTTGAGGATGCTTTAGATGGGTTTCTGTGCATGGCTGTGCACATGTGTTCTGTGACTCATAGCAGACTGGGTGTGTAAAGGATATGCTTCAGCCTAGGGCACAGTCCCTCTGCCCCAGTGGCCTCAGCCCCTGTAAAATATCCTTAGTGCTTTTCCAAGTGTTGGTTTCTAAAGTGAAGAAAGTTCTTTTGGTTGTTTCTCTTGTGACCACATCCAGTCTGAACTAATGTTCTGAGAAAAAATCATGTCCCTGGGAGTGGGTAAGTAAAAGTTCGAAAGCATTATGTTGGTTCAAGCAATAGAATTCAGCATGTTGCCTCAGTTGACTGTTTTGTGATTTACACAGAATCCTACTGTGCATAATGAAAGCCTCAGTGACCAAGGTTATTCTGAGAACTTCATATTTTCTTTCATGTTTTCAGGAGGCGTGATAAGAGCTGCCTCACTGATTGTGTTAGACCAGGTCATGGGCACTGCCTGGCAGTAGGTGCATGGTTACGTTTGATGTCTGCATCACTGCTGAGTGCACCTGGAGTGATGGAGATCTCTAGAAATTTCTCTTGTTGACTGCAGGAAGCTGAAGCCATGATGCTACTGGTGATGTAGGGTAGGACAGGAACTCTTTCTGTGCAGAATGAACATCCCTAGAAGGGTGGATCCTTAGAAAAACTTGCTTCCATTTGAGTTGGCTATTTAGTGTTTAAATTTGATGACAAGTTTAATATCCTGGAAGCAGATGTGGGAAACATGAGGCCCATGCAAATGACTTGGAGGCAAACACTTTTCTTACCTGCCTGCAGGACTGCTCTCCAGTTTTCATGGTATAATATGAAAGAAAATAGCAGAAATCTTATGACAAAGATTCTGTGGATAACTAGATGGGGAAAGAAAGTAACTAGGTTATTTAAAGCCAAAGAATATGTTAGAGGTGGAGCTCTAACATTAAGTATTGTCCTCAGTGTTCAAATAGTATCTTTCTGGTAATTTTTGTGAATGCTTGTGACAGAATTTATCTCCACTTCCCCATGAGAGTGAAGATATGGCAGAAGGCACTTTACCCAGCGTCTGGAATTGTGATATCATACTCAGCCAGGTTCCAGGGGTGAATTCTAAGTTTTGCTTAGTTTCTTTTCTCTCTATGTGGAGTTCAGGGATAGTGAGTGGGCCTTCCAACCTTACAGGACTTTATATGTGTACATAATTATCAAATACTGGCACAGATTTAGGAGTCTTTAGTGGATTACTAAGTTTCACATCTGATTAATGTGAAATTATTTCTTATGAGGGCTCACTCTTTTTTGAAATCAGAGCTGAACAAAGCTTAGCTAGATCTAATGGCTAGAGTATTTGCTTTCAAATGACAGTCCCAAGTATCCCCTCATTATTCAGGCAGTAAATACCAGCTATGTACTAGGCTCTGCAGACAAAATGATCAATAATATGGCCTGACTCTTGAGGACTTGTGGTTCCATTAGTGTGATATAGCAGCTTCACAGCAGTTCATCTCATGTACCCTTTTTCAAAAATAATATCTTTATTAAGATGTACTCTACCCAAAATAAAATTCACTTGTGAAGTGCCCAGTTCTTGTTCTAGGCATTAGCATATCCACACTGTTGATCACCTATCACCACTGTCTATCAGAAATTCTTCTCTACCCCAAAACACAACCCTTTACTCAATTGTAACCATTCCCATTCTTACTTATTCTCTAGCTAAAGAAACCATGAATTTTTCTTTCTCATTTTTTTTTTACACTCAGAAGATTTAATACAGATGAACATACACTGCATGGCCTTTTAACACCATTTTTGGCCTTAATCAGCTCTTTTTCTTTTCTGTTATCTTTTGATGACCATCATTTTATACTTCACTGAGTCATTTTTTTTTTTGTACTTCTATGGCCTGTGTTCTGTGGAATAAAGGAAAGCCACACTTTTCCTCAACTAGTACTTATGAGAAGCCTCACTTTTGTCACATTCCACTGGTCCATGTTACTAAATTAATAGTCTGATAAAGGTAAAGTGACAAAAATGAGCAAAGCATAAACACATAAACATAATCAAATGATCAGAGAAGCCTTTTCCAAAGATAAGATATTTAAAACAAAATTTGAAGAAGGATCCAGTGACAAAAACCATTTGGGCTAGACACTTGGCACATCATTTGCAGAGGAGCTAAGTTGAGCATGTGTCTGGTGAATTTCAAGGCCTGAAACAAAGCCAGAGTGGCTGCAGTGCTGTGAGGAGGGTGGGCACAATTGAGAGAAACAGGCCCAGATTACCTGGGGCTTTGTCATTGAACACAGGTTTGGATTTTTTTTTCAGATGTAGGATAAGGTTTTAAAACAGTAGAGTACTATGATCTGATTTTTTAAGAAAAGCTGGCTGCTCTGTGGATAATGGGTAGCAAAGATCAAGGTGGAAACAAGTATTTGAGAAGATTTTGCAGAGATACTGGAAAGGGGCACTGGTAGCCTTGGACAAAACAGGACAGAAGAAATGAAGCAGATTGGACACATGAAAAAGCTATGTCAAGGAACATTTACCTGCCTATTGACTGTGCATCACATGTCACCAGCCACCCATTCACGGATCAACTAATGTTAGTCTGAAGACTGCTCACAGAAAGTAGTTGGATCATTGATCACTGCCCTCTGATGCCTGCTAGTCCATTGTCACAGTACCCACTCTTTTGTTTACACATGACCACAACCATCTTGGGATACCCACTAGAGACTACACATTTGCCATCAACACTGCCACCATCTTTAGGCATGGCCACCTCAGTTTGGGGACACTGGCCAGAAACTGAAAATATATTGACATGGGACTTGTGGGTCTGGTTGCATCTGAGGTCTTTCTGCTTGGTGTGCTAGTGGCCACCATCTGAATGCCTCTTTGCAGGGCCACTCTGTTGTGTAAGTGCGTCCCTCTGGCCTCTCTGAAAGGTGAAATGGCATTGAAATCTTAGAACTGCAGCAAAGCAGAGTCTGGGGAAGATGAAAAACAGGTTCATCTGATTGCAGCTCGGTTTGTGTGGACCAGTATGAATCTGTCAAGCTGTGGAGAGCCAGAGACTAGGGGCAGTTCCTCAAGGGAGCTCAGGTTGGAGAAACTAGAGAAACTCAGGCTCTCCCCAGGTCAGTGAGTCTTAAGCTGCATGGGGAGAAAAAGGGCTGTCTACAATGGGTGAGAAGACTTGAAGAGGGAGTAGGAGCATCTTGCTATCTGCTCACATACCCTACTTGTCTGGCACCCACCAGAATGGAGCTACCATCAAACTTCAGACAATTCTATCTATCGGTGGATAAGGAATGTTCAGAAAAATTTAGAAAGCCAATAAAAGGTAACATTTAATATCCAATTGATATTTTCCTTCTTTCCCCCTCTCTCTCATATCTCTATGTTCTTTGAATGCAAATTTTTTTATTTATCAATTTATTGATGAATTGGATGTTTTAATAATATAGTAAAGATTTGCTGTCTATCTATATCTATCTATATCTATCATCTATCTATCTATCTATCATCTATCTATCTATCTATATCTATCTATATCTATCTATATCTACATCTATATCTATATCTATATATATATTTTTTTCTCACCTCTTTGTCTCCATGTATTCTCTTTCTCTCTTCTGTCATACTAAAACAAACCTCTAGTAACTCTTTTCTCACTCTTACTGTAAATTTTTATCTCTATATTCTCTCCTTCTCCCTGAAAAACCACACATCTTACATTACTTCTGTTACCTCATTGCCCATAATTAGAAATTGTGAACCCTTTTAGAAAACTTACTATTTTTTTGTAGATAACAATTTAACTCATTATTTCAGTTTATTGTGACAAAACTGAAGCTACTTTAATAGGAGCTACTAGAATTAAAGTTGTATTGTTTGCATTGGGTGCTATTAATCTTGGTCTCTCCTTTGAAGGTGAGGTACTGGGAGACTTCAGGGATGCTATAAGATGACAGGGTAGAAACTACTGCCTCAGAGTTATACTGCTAGGTGGGAAAAAAAAACAGAAACAACATGAAAATCAAGGAATGAACGTGCCTCAAAAAACCAACATGTTCCAACAGTGGAATCCATAAATGACAGAGTAGAAGAAATGTCAGACAAGGAATTTAGAAGATACATACTTAGGCTGAAATTTAAAATGAAGGATGATATAGTATAGGAAATACAAGAAGTAAAATATCACTTCAATAAAGAGGCAGAGATTATGAAAAGAAATCAAGTAGAATTCCTCAAATGAAGAAAACAATAAACCAAATTAAAATTTCAGTGAAAAATATCACCAACAGACTAGACTGCTTAGAAGGAAAAAAAAAAACATCAGGTAATGAGACAAAGTATATACTCTTGAAAAATAAAGTTAACCACACCAAGAAGATGGTAAGAAATCATTAACAGATTTCTAAGAAATATGAAATAACATGAAAAGACCAAATTTAAGATTTATTAAAACAGAGGAAGGCTCGAAGTTGCAAACTAAATTAATTCAGAAACTTTTTAAAAAATAATGTCAGAAAAAATTTTCAAATCTAAATAATGAAATGGAGAATTAACTACAAGTGGCTTACAAGACCCCCACTGTTCAAAATTACAGCAAAACCACATCAAGACACATTATAATAAGAGTGAATAATAAACAGAATAAGAATAGAATTTTTTAAAGAGAGAGAGAGAGAAAAAGAGAGAGAGAGAGAATTTTTAATATTTATATTTTAGTTCTCAGGGAACACAACATCTTTGTTGGTATGTGGTGCTGAGGATCGAACCCGGGCCGCACGCATGCCAGGTGAGCGTACTACCGCTTGAGCCACATCCCCAGCCCAAGAATAGAATTTTAAAGCCTGAAAAAATACATATGGTTGGGGACCAATTCAGTTTTCAGCTGATTTCTCAACTCAGACTCTCAATGCCAGGAGGTCCTGGAATAACATATATCATGCTCTAAAAGAAAGTGGATTCCAACCAACATTTTTATATATAGCAAAATTAAGCTTCAGATTTAAAAATGCAGGCTCTGATAATCTGCCATATTTGGAGAAGGACACAGATAAGGTACCACAAGATTGCAGATGGGGAGGAGGTATTAGGAGAGCTTGGTAGCATTCAGCCACCAGAAAGCATCCTTTTCAGATGATTCCACCCTTGCTTAGGAGTCTTGACTCAATAAGGAGTAAATTCAGTACAAAATCAGTAAATAAGAGATCCACAAAGCAGAGGCAGAGAATGGAAGGCATTAGGTAGAAAAGTGAGAAGCAGAGAGCAAGGCATGGGCGAGCCTGACTTTATACTTTTCCTCATATTTGAATAAAATCTGTTTATAACAAAATTAGCTCAACATCTTTGTTGATAAAAGTTCAGCTCCATTCTCACCACAATTATTAATTGGAAAGCCTCCTGGGAAAAATGTCCTGTGAAAAGATTAGAAAATTTTGGATTTGACAACCCTAGCGGCACTAGTTCATCCTTTACCCAGTATAATTATCCTTCATGATTTAGTGCTTAGTTTTTGTGCCTGCTCACAAAATTATACTGTTTTACCTTGAATGATTATAAATTAGGAGACATTCTTATAACTTATTTATCTTTGAGAGCATGAATCTTTCCTTCAGTCTAGACTTGCACACTCATTATTAGAATAGGTAAATTATTCAATTTGAGAGAAAAAATTATGTCCTCTGGTGTATATTTTTATAATTGGAGCCTACAACTTAATGCATGAAGTCATTTTTAGAATTCTTTTGGTGAGTATTTTTTGGTATTCAGAATTTCACCTTTATGAAGTCTGTGTCCATGGTCTTTTTAAACCCTATCTTTCATTCTATGAAACCATTGATATACCATTGTTGCCTAATTTAGTACTCTTTATTATCATTTCCCACTGATTTTTAGAATTTGATATTATATCCAAAAATCTACATCATGCCAAGAACTTTGGAAAATTAATTCACTCCAGATAATTTTATTAACATTTTTCTTAATTTCAGTCTGGTTTGAAGCTACTATATTTGGACTGAATTTACTTAGTCATATTTTTGCTAAATTTAAGAATTTTGTCTGTAGAAATGAATGTGAAAAAGTACTTGTGTCAATTCAATTTGAAGTGAAAGGAGGCATTGGCAACCTGCCTTTGAATGATCTCTAATCCTTGGTTGTGAGTGGACTATCTAGTTATTTAGTGCTTAGCCTTCAACTACTAGACTGTTTATGAATTTGAAGAAATTGTAAATGCCCTGGGTACAAAGAAATAATTTCTTTGATCTTGTGATGAAATAAAGAATATTTGCAGTCATGTAATTTCTAAAAATTATCTAGTAATTAAAAATAAAAAACTATTTCTGAATTCTTCATCAAAAACCATCCTTTATTTACTACAACTTTGTGTTATTACTATGCTTCTTAATGTCTTTAGGAATATATAATAGTTAAACCTTGGAAAGAGGCAATACAAAATGGTAGGTAAGAATTTGGACTTAGAAATCTGACTGACTGTCTTGGTTAAAGTCCTGGCTCTAACACAGCACATCCATATAGTCTTGGGCACACTAATCAACCTCTCAGGATTTTTGTTTCCTTTATAGTAAAGATAGCATAATAATGCCTGCATCAGGATTGCTATTGGATAACCTGTTCAAAAATGTGTATAAATGTGTAAATCTTTGGACCTGAAGTAATACCTAGGTCATAGAAAGACCATCCTAACTTTTCTTTCTTTCTTTCTTTCTTTCTTTCTTTCTTTCTTTCTTTCTTGCTTACTTTCTATCTTTCTTCATTTTTTATTATTACAGGAGGTTTCTCTTATTCCGTTTCCTCTCCATAATTTTAGTTACTAGGTCAGCTGCAGTCCTAAATTGTTGCATGGAAAATTCCAGAAATAAAGAATTCATGAGTTTTAAATATGTGCTATTCTGAGTACAGTGATGAAATGTTGTTTCTTCCCATTGAGGACATAATGATGATTTTGTCAAGTGTTTTCATGTTTTATACACAATCTGGGTGTTATCAGGTTGTTGCAATAATATTTTGTGCTCAAATAAGCCTATTTTACTTAATAATTGCCCCCAAAGCATATGCACAGTGATGCAAAGGAGTTATCAGGGCATAAAACATGAAGAACAGATTAACTTCTGTACTCTGTGGCAGCATGAAAGGTACCTAAAATAATCCTTTTTTGTGCATGGAGGTTTATAGTTTTCATGGTTTCAGACATCTGTTGGGAGGTATTGAAGCAGGTATTACTTTTTGGAATGATTTCAAGACAGAAAGAGGCAGTGGTGGAATTTTTTTGTTGGGGTTAGTTCAAATTAGTACGAGCAAAATTTTGCATTTCTGATTATTCTCATGTGACTGGAGAAATGAAAATTATTTTTTAATGTTTTTTTAACAACAGTTCAAATTCATAATAGCAGTAGGTAAAAAAAAACTGATGAAGTAGTAGTGAAATAAGCATTTTGAGCTGAGTTTAAGTTATGCAGTTTTAAAGGTACTCTCCAAATTTCTCAGTGCTTTTAAAATGATATTGTTCTTGGTTACAGAAAATTCTTGGTTTGATTCTTGGTATGAAACTGAAAGTGAAAAGCATATCTTCTCTTTGCTTTCTTTTCTCACCTTCCACATTAACCCTGAAAGGAAAACCCATCCTGTGGACAACCCTTCAAAGATGCTGTTAGTCATTCAAGACCCTGTTTTAGCAGACAGAGAAGGTACTGGAGATCCGGACCTTCTTTTTTATTATTCTGAGAAAGGGTCCCACACTCACAGTCTAAGTCAGAGAAGGAGGTGCACAGCAGCAATGACAGATATTTTGCCCTCTGAATCCTTCAAATGTGTCTCATTTTACATGGTAAATCTATGTACTGTATCTGAAAGTGTGTGTGTCTGCACATATGTGCATGTGTGTACCAGAAAACCAGTATTCATATTTTATTTTCTTTTGACCTTTGATAATTAGATTCGATAATTTCAATTTGATAATTAAATAATTAATTTGTATAATTTTCATATATTATAATATTTTTATTTTTTATTATTTGTTCATGAAAATACAATGATCTTGACATATCATTCATTTGAATCAAATGGGGTATAATTTCTCATTTTTCCAAGTACACAGGTTGCAGAATCACATTGGTTATAGAGCCACGTATATACATACAGCGATACTAGTGTCTATTTTATTCTGCTGCCCTACCTATCCCCCCTTTCCTGCCCCTCCCTTACCATCACCTCTATCAGCCCAATCTAATGTGCACATTTCTTTTTTTTCTCACATCATCATACATGTATTTTGCCCTTGCCCGCCACTCTCCCGCCATGTGCAGCTTCCACTACAAATTCTTGGAGAAGCCCAAGCGCCAGCTGCTGTGCCCTATGTGCAGGATACCCATGCCTGAGCCCCTGCAGGATTCTACCTATGGCCACCGCTTCTGCGACACCTGCCTGCAGGAGTTCCTCAGTGAAGGAGTCTTCAAATGGCCTGAGGACCAACTTCCACTGGACTATGCCAAGATCTACCCAGACCCAGACCTGGAGGTCCAGATGCTAGGCCTGCCCATCTGTTGCATCCACAGTGAGGAGGGCTGCTGCTGGGGTGGGCCACTTCATCATTTACAGAGACACCTGAATACCTGCAGCTTCAATGTAGTTCCCTGCCCCAATCGCTGTCCTGGCAAGCTGAGTCACCTTGATCTGCCTGCAAACTTGCAACACGACTGCCCCAAGCGGCGCCTCAAGTGCGAGTTCTGTGTCTTTGACTTCAGTGGGGAAGCCTTTGAGAGCCATGAGGGTATGTGCCCCCAAGAGAGTGCATACTGTGAGAACAAGCATGATGAGGTGACTACTGGCCCAGCATGCAACTTCTGAGTGTCCAAAGTGCACCCAGCCTTGTACCTATTGCACAAAGGAAGTCAATAGGTACAGAGTCACCAGTACCAGTGCCCAAGGCTGCCTGTGCCCTACCCTAACCAGTGCGGCATGGGCACCAGGGCTCAGGAGGATCTGCCAAATCATCTGATGGACAGCAGCAGGACTGCCTTGGTGCTATACCCGTTCAAAGACTCTGGTTGCATGCACAGGGTCAGATGCCCCTTCTTCCTGTGAACCCCTCTTTAGCCCATGAAGTCCTAAATGAAGGCTAGGGTTCCTGGCAGTTTAGTTCTTTGAGGTCCTTCCCCCTGCTGTCCAGCTGCAGGTGCTTCCTAGCACCCTGTCTTCCTCATGCACAGTTGGGTGCCTGCTACCCCTGTGTCTTCCTCTTTTGGTAACAGTCCTCCCTTCCCTAATTGCCTGGGGCTTTGCCAACAGTGCCCTAAGCTGCCAATGGTGCAGCATGTGGAGGAGAGTGTGAAGCCACCTCTGGCTATGATGTGTGCCCTGGTGAGCTGGCAGTGGCAGGAGCTGCAGGAGCTGCAGGAGTGCATGGAAAGCTGGAGGAACTATCAGTAATCAGTGATGGATTTCTCATCTGGAAGATTGGCAGCTATGGGCAGAGGCTACAAGACACCAAGCCCAACCTTGAGTGCTTCAGCCCAGCCTTCAAAACACATAAGTATGGTTACAAACTACAGGTATCTGCATTCCTCATTGGCAACGGCAGTGGTGAGGGCACATATCTCTCTCTGTACATTCATGTGCTACTAGGCACATTTGACAGTCTCCTTGAGTGGCATTTTGCCCGTCGTGTCACGTTCTCCCTGCTAGATCAGAGCAACCCAGGGCTTGCTAAGCCATAGCCTTTCATTGAGAGTTTCCACTCTGACTCAAACTGGAAAAATTTCCAAAATCCAGGCAGGTGGTGAAGCTCCTAGGATGAGAGTTCTCTGGGCTTTGGATATCCCAAGTTCATCTCCCCCCAGGATATCCAAAAGGGAAACTATGTGCAATGTGATGCACTTTTCATCTGTGCCTCTGTTGAACTGCCCAGGAAGATCCTCAGCTGAGTGCAGAGGTTGCAGGCTCAAGGGGAGAAGCGGGTATGGATGGGACATGACTTATCAGGCTACTGGTTGAACCTGGAGAGGGGGCTGGACCCCCTTTCAGCTGTTTATGCTGCCGGGGTTGTTACCCTGTTCTCCCCCTACCACCACCACCCACAGGTGCCTCCAATTGATGCTTCAGCCCTGGCCCATGCTGGAAGCAGGTCTATGGGATTCAAGGGCTGGAAACAAATGATCCTAGGACCTGTCTCCCCTCCTGGGCAGGGCAGGTATGCCTTGGTGCCAGCCACATTCTACCTGGACTGAGGTACTTGCTCATGTGCTATGTCCCAAGAGCCATAGGGGGAAGGGTGGGGAAGGGAGGTGTAGTTTAAAAAATCTGTCTTGAGATTGATTTTCTTTCCCCACCTGTGTCCCTTCTGGTTATTTATTTCCTTAGCACCAGGAAGGCACAAATGGGAGCTCTGATTTTTAATAAATTCTGAATTGTATTTATTAACTTGGTTCTGGCCTGTCTCCTCCGAGTTAGTTAAGGGCCTGGGAGGTTGGGGCTAACTATGCAAATGACCACTGAGAGAAGAAGTGCTGCCACTATGACCCCAAGATCAGCTGCCCTGCTGTGTCGCCGTCTGGTGGGCACCAGGGGGAACCACAGCAGGCATTGGAAGAGACCTGTTGCTCTCTCTTTGTGGTTAAATGGGAAAGGTTAAGCCTTAGGATAAGGCTGGAATCCCCAGTTCTTTACTCACCAAAAATTGAATACCATGTCATAAGTAAGCCCCAGCCCCAGGTCTCTGGTTTTTGGGATTGAACCCAGGGACACTTCATTAATAAGCTACATCTGCAACCCTTTTTTATTCACAGGGGTCTCAGTTGCTGAGGCTGGCCTTGAACTGTGATCTTCTGCCTCCTGAGTTGTATCATCAAGCCAGGCTCCTGCTGACAACTGCCATTTATTTAGTACTTTCTGGTTACAGACACTGCCATGAACTTAATGCAAAATATTTCTTTCAATATAGCTGTCAAGTTAAATTAACTTTTACATCATAGTTAAAGGACCTGTCTTAAATGGGCCTTATTGAAGTTAATGAGACAATACATGTTTCTGACACTTATTCTAAGTGCTTGACAAATGTTAACCTAACTAAAGCAAGCCTACACATGGGGACTGAATGGAGGGGTCTTCAATGTACAAGGCGAGCTAGGGTTGTGGCTCAGTCATAGAGTGCTTGTGTAAGACAGTGGGTGTAGAGCACTTGTGTGAGACACTGGACTCGATCCTCAGCAACATAAAGAAAACAAAGGTCTACAACTAAAAGAAAAAAAAACAGACACAAGACACTTCAACTTTTTTGTCTATCCTTCATATAGGCCTCAGTGGCCACCTGCAGTGACCCATACTTTACCAGCAAGGAACATTAGTGAATTATCAGTACTCTTTCAGCTGGTCTAGGACAGGGCTGAATTTCTCTTTTTCCCCTGGTGCTGGGTATCTTTGTGCATACTATCTATATGATCTACTGAGCTACAATTCCAGGCCCAATATTTTTTTTAAAACTCTAGAAATATCTGGAAATGTAGCTCCAATTCTGGCAGTACTATTGGGCTTGCATTTGGCAAGTTTCTTAGCTATATGGGAATGAATTCTGCTCAATTCTAGATTTTGTTGAAATGATTAAATTAATTAATAAAATAAAATAAAACACTGAGTGTGATAACACATCTTAAGTTTATTTTATTCTAATATTTCTAAAAACTTGCCAAGATGCAGAAAGAATCTTCCTGCCATACTCACACTCTACCTGTTTACCTCAATTTTACTCATAATTAGATTTAGATTTTTATTACCAGCAGATAAATGCTGAAATATTTGACTCCCAAATTAACTAGAATGCTGCTGTGGATTGCACATAGGGATCCATGTTCCAAAAAACCTGTCAATATATTTGGTGGTAATTAAAATTATATCAATGGATTTTCCAAAATATTTCTTCAGAGGACCATATCATGAAGATTTTAGGCTGTGTGGACCAGAAGTTCGCTGCAATCATAGCCTAAAACTGCACTATATAGTAACTTAATTCATGATGGCATTCCAATAAAACTATATATTTCAGGAGAAGGGGGTGTAACATATTTGCCCAGTATGTATAAAGCCTGAGGTCAAATATCAACACTTCATAACAAAACAACAGAAGCACTTGATTTGCTAAAACATACTACATGCTGGATTTTATCTTGATCTGATGGTCCATCATGGTGCTAGTGCATTGAAACTTCAGTGGTACCCTGCATGCATGTCATTTTCTTTTCTATACACAACACACTTCATATGGACCACACCATTTTTCTACACAGAGTTTCTGTACAATTCAGTTTATAAAATAATAATATTTTCTGAATATGCCCTCATATGTTTTGTTATTGAATTCACTATTTCAATATGAATAAGTACTTTGAACATCTTTTTATGGACAGAATGCATTTATTTTATTTATTTATTTTTATGTGGTGCTGAGGATCAAACCCAGTGCCTCACAGGTGCTAGGCAAGCACTCTGCCACTGAGATACAACCTCAGCCCTGAACATCTCAAGTTCTAGATAATTATATAAGTCTAGATATACTGGCCATTTGAAATTCTATTACTTGTGAGTCTTTATGATGAAACAATTCTGTAAGATAATTTAATTATATAAGATAATATTTTCATGTTATACATTGTAATAATAACAAAAGTAATCCTATAAAACATGGAATAAGTTTTAATTCAAATAAATTTTGTGGCATGTTGGGAATAAATACCTGTGTCTTGGATAAGATGTAGTAATAGATTTGAAAATGCCTTCCTCTAGCACTTACCCTGGAGCCTTCTCTGTTTCCTCTCTATCCAGATTTGGAGTGGAGGCTTTCAGGATGGGGTTATATAGTACCAATAGCTTTAGCTCATCACAGTAGACTGGAAATCTTGGTTTGAGAATAGCTGTGTTACTGTAGACAGAGAGGGAGTCCCCAGTGGAAAACAGAAAACTTTTTTTTTCATTCTCAGTTATAAACAAGCACCATCTGGATTAAAATTTTGATTGCACTTCTCATTTTCTAAAGAAAGTGACCCAAGGTTTTTTATGTGAGTACTAATCATAAAAAACTAATTGATGACATCACATGTGTCTCCTAAAAAAATTAAGACACCCATTATCAATTTATATACCTCACAGTGAGATTTAAATTCTAAATGCTTTGGTTGTTAGAAGAAAACATGGAGACTGAATTGGGACAACTACTTCTAGAATGAAAGGAAAGGAGTTAATAGGTATGAGAAAAAACAGATAGAGGAAAGAGAATTAAGAAGAAAGGAAGGAATTCATGACCAATGGGATTTTGATAATTGTACAGGAAGACAGGTTAAAGAGGCCTCCTGCCTGTGAGGGAGCCAGGTTTCTCTGCACTGAGGTGATGGTAACTTCCCTCAATAACTGTGGGTCCTCAGTCATTCTACCATTTTAGTCCATTTCTTCACTTCTCTCATTCAAGTTAAGCTTGAATTTTCAGATTTGTTCTCTTTGTTGAACTAAAATCCATCACAAAACCTACACAGGCCATGGCTTCTCTTGGAGGTAATTTCTGTAGCTTCTATAGATTGTAGCTTAGCCAAGAGCAGGTGATGTGAGAATCTTGGATTTCAGTCCAAGAGTACTCTCTCCTTCTCACTTTAGTCTCTGTAAAAGGAAATGTCATTGCTGTTAACTTTGGCTAACTAATATAGGGGAAGCTCATAACTAGCCATGGGTGGGTCCACCTATTGGGACAGAAATGATTCACAGGCCTTGATCCATGCTTCTGGTTGATAGTGTCAGTTACTACTAAAGTCCAGAAATTGATCACCCACAGGTGGAAGGGTTATGCTATTTAAAAAATGGAGAAAAAATGTGGGGCTGCCCCAATGTCAAATATCAATTACTCTTTCCATCAACAGCTCTGTTTATAACATCAGAAAAAAAAACTGTATTTAATATGTTCCAGCACTGTTACTTACACACATTATCCTGCTGAATGCCCATCAAATCTTATCAGGTAGCTAGAAGAAAATTATTTTTAAAATATTTTTATTTGTAAATGGATGCACTACCTATATTTTATTTGTTTATATGGTGCTAAGGATTGAACCCAGTGCCACACACATTTGAAACAAGCATTCTACTCTGAAGAAATTCTCTGAATGACCACACCTTCCATTACTGAAGCACAAGGCTCTGACCAGTCAATACATTTCTTGTTGACTTGGGCCTTCTCCCAGATCTGATAGCAAGGCTAGTCTTCAGGTGTAGTCATAACCAAGGGCATTGAGCTACACTCACCTATTCCTTTTTAACCCTACCTGTTCCCTCATTTGAATGGCTTCTTCCAAATAAAAAGATTAAGCACATTCTTCTCTCTCTCTATCCATGGACCCCCATAGGTCAGAGAAGCCATCACAGGATGCAAAGAAAAATGTATTTCTCTGTCTCTGTGTGGTTATTGCATGCAGCCCAGTTCACCTAGAGTGACCTTGAGTGTTTAGTCCTTAGAACTGACAATTGGTGGCCCATGCTGTTTCTCCAGGGTACATTCTATAAATTTAATGAGTTTGAAATCTCTTCATAAGTTAAGTGCACTTAAGGTTTCAAAATATTTTGGACACAATTGTAGAAAGTAAGTGAATTATAAGAAAAATCTGTGATGTTAAACTTTTTTTAATATCTGGGAATATTTTATCCTTAGAAAGATAAAAAATTGCAATGTTAGAGACCTTAAAAATTTTAAAGATTTAAAGATTATTAAGATTATTAATAGAATATATTGTTAAGTTCAGTCCTCGCCCATGAGAAAATCGCTTTTATGGACTTTTTTGGATTGTGTTTGTGAATCTTCACATCTTATAAAAATAGGTAAAGATTTGGGGGTTTTATATGCTAAAAATCCATGCTTGGAGAGTGTAAGAGAAAAAAAGAATTATGATTATGATAATGATTATTTATGATCAGATTTTATAAGAAAGATTTTCTATTTCTTGGGAGGGAATTTATTTTTTTATTTTTTAGTTATTTTGCTGTTGTATAAAGGTGCTCTAACAATTTATATTAAACCTTTTTACCAATTTCTTGTCCTACCCTATCAGAATGGCTGAAACCCAGCCTCTATGGACAAAAGAGTTTAGCTGCTTTTCCTATGTGGTCTGTAACTAGACCCACCATCAGCAGTGCTTTTAACCATTAAACAACCTGGCCTGGATGCCAAAGGCAAACTGCCCTAAGATCTGATAGTAATACTGGCATCTGCCATTAAAACTCACTTTTAATGTGCCCATATGCTGCAAGGAAAAATACAAAGAACAAACAACACACACTGCAAGAACAGGTGGTAAAAACAAAGCAAGCCACTGCACACTAGTCAGATAAATACAAACAAATCAAATGGAATTAAACCTGCTCTTGCAGCCTTTTTCCAAGACAATGAGCCACCAGCTCCAAGCTGTTTCCATCACCACAGTAACAGCAGGAAACGAGGCTAGCCAATTAGTCTTCTTGGTTCCTCCTTTCACATTTTTGGGTGCTTCCCATTAATCTTTCCCCTGTCATTCAACCAGGACATCTGATCTTGCCTCCAGAAACTAAACTGTACTTTCAGTTTTACACAGACGTCCTACTGAAACTACATAGAGCCTACATTTTTATGAATTCCCACCTGTAAGTGCTAACAAAATGTATCTTTTTTAGGCAAAATCTAATTCCACAGGTTTCTACATTGCAGCCCTAAGTCTGACTTGCTCTCAAGACTAAACAACTTGATTGTTTTTTATCCCTCAACAGCTTCTTTTAGGGTTTTTCATTTTCCTCTATATGGTTGTTACTAAATATTTTTTTATTGATGAGAGGTATCAAGCATATGTTTGTTTGTATTTTACTTTCAATTTTGGAGGTTAAAAGAAAACATTTGTTCACCACAAGAAATAAAGCCAGCCATGCCCTGTGATGAGCAAAACAATGCTAATCTCATCACTGACTATATAATTAGAAGAAATAAGTATATGTATGCACAAAGACCTTATTATGTGACCTCACAAATATAAAAAAGTGCACTAATAATCCAAGGAAAATTGAAATGGACACAAATGTCTTAAAAAACAATCTGTATTTGGGGTAAAACTGGGAGTTCATAACCCACTTGAATCTAATGTATGAAATATGATATGTCAAGAGCTTTGTAATGTTTTGAACAATAAAAAAACACATTGTTAAAAAAAGTTAATAGAATTATAAATTATGCCCTTATTGTCAATATGTATTTTTTAGGTATTTGGATAACCAATATTTTCTAATCCAGAAAATAATTTGCATTCATGTCTAATTATTCAGTTGATATATGTTTATCTAATCATTTTTCTTCAATGAAACATATAAATATATGCATATGTATATATATATATATATATATATATATATCTATATCTGATATATATATATATATATGATGTTCTCTATCTATAATTAGAAATATTTAAGATAAATGTATTTTACTATAAACTTACTTTCAAGAGATAGTCAAGTGATTTTTAATTCTCAAATAATTGAAGAAACTTTATAAGTTGAAAAACAAATGTAATTATTCCTACAAAAATATCTAAGGGCTTTAACTATATTTTAATTAAAATTTAACTGTATTTTATTTCTCTTTATAAATGTACAATAATTTGTTTATATTCTAAGATTTTCAAAAATTATTCCAGAATATAACCAGTAAGAATTCTAAAGGGAAAAGAAGGTACTTCCACACAGAAAAAAGAAATCATCTTTGATTAAAACAAAATCTTTATATTCTAAATTTTAATAATAAAATTATTTTCCTAATTAGAAAAATCTATATCATTATCAATGCAGATTACATAGAAAATTAAAAAAAAATGAGAAACAGATAACTGGGCTGATTATAAAAATATAAACTGATTAATTCAAAGATACTTCAGGTTATTTCCCTGATTTAATTATGCTGATATAAGCTAAGATTTTTTTCCATATTTTGACATAGTAAAGACCTATTAAAATGTTAAGTTTATTTTCTTTAAGGAATGACTTTATTGCCTAATGATTCTTACTTTTTAATATGGGTTAATTTTAATAAATAAATTTGTTTTTTTATTAAATGATAAATATATTAAATGACTGACTTAGATTACAATTTTAACAATTCTCCATGAAGACTAATTTGATTAATTCAAAGTCACTGCTGATTCTTGTGTATTACCTCTGTTTGTTGGATATTTTACGATATGGGAGAACATTTTATTAGGACTGATGCTTTCCAAATTAAAGTCCTATGTTAGTTTTAATCAATAAAAATTACAAAATTTGTTGGAAATTCATTAGCATTATGCAAGTTCTCTGACAGGACCTATTATCCATAAAAATATGATAATATGTATATACTACTTCCTACACTTGGAAGTTATTTTAATCATATTTTCTAGAAGACAATCAAGAGGCACCTATTCAATGGATAACATTCTAAGAGATAAAGATATTTTGAAATCTTCTCTCAAAAAGAGATTGAGGGTTCCTTTTAAATTGTCAAATTATACATAATATCAAAATAAATCATCTACTCTATATACAAAAAAATACAGTGATTAATAAAATATGTCTCATCTTCATAACTAGCATCAATTACTATTAACAGAGATGGCTGTTAAAAATTGCCTACTGGAAACTAAAATTGAAGGAAACCTCTCAAAATTAATATAGACCAAAAGAAATTAAAAGAGACTTTCAAAAAATGCAAACTCATATATTGTATCTTTCAAAATTTATGTCAGATATACATTACTTAGCTAAACTTTAAAATATATGGTCATCTCAAAAACAGTTTTATAAAAGATTTATCTTAACCATGTTTCACTAACACACAATAGGGACAAGTCTGGCAGTCTGGAGAACAGAGAATTCCCTGGGACATATTGGTATTAAATAGAGAAAATGCCTAAAAATGGTTTATTTACCCTTAAAAAAATTTACTGCTTTCATAGAGAAACTTAAAGAGACAATGCAGCACCTATAACTTAGAAGGGGTCACCCATTTTCAAAATATGAGTTTACCACCCAGTTATCCCTAGAAATTCCAAGACATTTACACAGGTTAACATAAGTCTAGTCTATTTTCAATATTACACCATAATTAAATGAAGCCTAAACAAAAAAAATGCAAACTTACAGACAAAAGAATTAAAATGCTAATCTTATGGCAAGAAAAATAGGCTTTCTAGTTAAACATTTTACTCTTCTTCTAAGGTAGAAAAATTTTTTAGAGATCTCTAAACATTGAAACAGGGCCCTATTCCAAAATCCTATCAATAGTTTTTAACTGAAAAAAAAGCCTAAAAACAATTACTTCTAAATATAGAACAGACAGCCAATAATAAATCTGCTCAACAGCCGATAGCTAATTCAATAAGAAATCTAACATGGTGAATATTTTCTTAACCTTAACAATATGATATAATACACTGAATACATAATATTTTTAAAATTGGTAAGGCCACAAACTATACATAATTATTGAAGCTAATTTTGTTACATTAAGTATACTTATTTAACCTACTTATATAACTGTTTATTTATAAACAAAATTGCTTTAACAAGAATCCCTCAAGGTAATTGCTATTTCAATGCCTTAAAATTCTAATTAAATCACTATCTAAAACAATACTATTGCCTTATTTTTACCCATTGATATCTGAGATACTAACACCCCCTATTTACTAAGTTTTATAATAATAATGACAGTTTTTCATGGATTGATAGGCAAAAGATTATTAATTTTTCTAAATCAGTTTTATTAATTGTATTAATTTATTTTAATAATATATATTATTTATGTATTAATACATAAATAATATATATTAGTTATATATAAATAGTAAATATATATCTCATATATTTGTATATATCATATGTATTTCTTATTTTGGATAGATGTTTAAATAATTTCTCATGCCCCTAATAAAGACCACTGCTTCTAAGTTAAAAACTCTGTCACAAACAACATTTCAAATTAAGATAATTATTTGAGTTAATCTAAACCTAATTTCAAAATACAAATATTTATATACAACTTATTGTATTATTTACTTTTGATAATTCTGTTAAAGTCAAAATAAAATTATACATTTAGTAAAACCTAAGTATCTATTTGTCATGGTCCATTTAAATAACTTTTGTCAAAAATCCAGGACCAACTACAGATAGTATATCTTTTCTTATTATTTAAATACATGTACTATTATCTATAACCTAAACTAATGATACTATAGCTGACACCAGGCTTTCTTTCAATTTTATTAAGTGAGGAAAAGGGGAAAAAATAACCCCATAGGACACACTATTTCTTACAATTATTACAAAATTTTTCTTATTTGTGAAACTGAGAGTCTTACTGTGCTAAACATGAATCAGTAAATTAATCAGATTTCAAAAGGTAGAATTTGACCCATTAATTGTAAAAATGACTGAAAAATCTGACATAAAAAATTGAATCTCCCAAATGCAGAGTTTATAGACATTTAGCTTCATGGTTTGGTCAGGAAAGTAAAAATTATGAACAAGTTCTATGGACTTATTTCTTAGGTTCACCTTTAAGGTGCATTGCAGACTGGACTTGAAAGCCCTCCCACCTAACTAGATTAATTGTACTGACTCCAATGGCCAGTTTTTTGTATATATTGATCCTATTAACAACAGGATATCCAGGAATATCTTTTGAGAAAAAGACAACATATAAGAAATCTCGGGCTGGGGATGTGGTTCAAGAGGTAGCGCACTTGCCTGGCATGTGTGCAGCCCAGGTTTGATCCTCAGCACCACATACAAACAAAGATGTTGTGTCCACCAAAAACTAAAAAAAAAAAAAAAATTAAAAAAAATCTCTCTCTCTCTCTCTCTCTCTCTCTCTCTCTCTCTCTCTCTCCTCTCTCTTTTTTAAAAAAGAAATCTGTCAGACAATTATGCTGTTTCTTAGAAATTAAGACTAAGTATCTGAAAAAAATATCAAAATAGAAAGATTATTGAAATAGAACTTTCTTATACAAGCCAATTATTTTCAAAAAAATATCCACCAATGTATTGTTGCACTAATCATTCTATAATAGAAATTGACACCATTCCTAAGTGAATAGATTTTGCAAATATCTTGCCAGTATGACATAAGGTGTTTAGAAATACTGGGTATATTTTAGACTGGTCTCTCAGAATTGAAAAATATGACTATACAGGGATGTCATGATGCTGGAGGTTTATTGGTAATACCCTAACCCTCAGCAAGATGGCACCAAAAAGGGTGTTTTATTGTTTGACTTCTACCTTCAGAACATTTACATTACTGACAGACCAAGTAAATTTCTTAAATGTGAGAATTAACAGAAAGGATGTTGGATATCCTGTAGCCTGTAAGAATACAACTTACCTTATTTTACCACTAGTTATTGTCAGCTACTATTTCAGAGCTTCAATATGCTGAAGTTAATGTTCAGACTTTGAAAGAGGTGCATGCCAATAAACAAGACCTAGGCAAACTCTGAATCTGATCTCATAATCCTTGAAGTGACTATTTATAAGTACTATTTCTTGCCATAACATTACAGCTTTTGTGCTATGTTTTAATACTTACAAAAAGTGAATTTTCTTAATATTTGACTCAAATTACTTCCAACATTCTTCATAGTCAGATAGTTCTGATGGAAGGATTAAAATTAAATTAAAATGCTCTAGAAGTAATTAAGGTAAATAATGTGAATGAGCTCTCTGCTCTATGGCTTGTGGAAAGTATTAAATGGCATGCTAAATAAAAATATCCATTTTACTATGGCCAAATGCAATGTTTCACAATAAAATTGGGAAAAAAATTAAAAAAATCTTCTGATGTGTGTTTGGTAGAGTAATAATAATAACCCAGATCTTCCAAGTTGATTATGTTCTTGAAATGTTATGTTTGCTACTAATTCCTTTCATGTAGGTCATCATGATCTTGGATCAAAAATCCAGTGAAAGGTATAATTTCCCAGTTGACTTTTTAATTTATATTAAGAAAGGTGGGATAAGTGGAAAGCCACTCTGAGTGACCACACATTGCATCCCTGAAGCACAAGGCTCAGTCACTACATCTCTTGGTGACTTGGGAGTTCTCCCTTCTCAGATAGCAAGGCAGGTCTACATGTGTAGTCATAACCCATGGGGTTGAGTTACACTCACCTCTTCCTTTGTAATCCTACTCCTTCCCTCATTTCAATGGCTTCTTTGCAATAAAAGGGTTCAGTACATGCTCCTTTTTTTATTTTCACAGACCCCTGTAGGTCAGGAGAGTCATCACAGAATACCCCCAAAAGGTATTACTCTGCCTCTGAGTGTTTATTTCATGCAGTACAGTTTACTTGGAGTGATCTTGAGTGTTTATTCATAAGACATGACACACTACCACTGAGCCACAACCCTAGCCCTGCATAATCATTTCATAAGCTACATGGTGGAATTTTTTTTTTTTTTGGTACCAGCAATTGAACCCAGAGTTATTAATCGCTGAGTAACATCCTCAGTCAGTTTTAATATAGACAGAATATATGACTAATTCTCTATTTTGCGGAAGCTGGCTTTAATATGATTCTCCTCACTCACCCTCTCAAGACACCAGAATTACAGGCATGCATCACTGTGCCTCACTTTGCTTTTTTTCTAAAAAGCCATTTCAGATCATTTTCTCTTCAGTATGAATGTAGTAAAATGACATTGGAACAAACGTTCTCAGTATTTAAGGAAGTACTGTCTATTGCACAGGAAGATAACTTGTCACTCATGTTTGAGTTAAAGTTAAATCAATTTTCTTGAGTAGGTAAGATACTAGTTTTCCCTATAAGGTCTTTTATATACCATTCTCTATAAAGAGAATGAAAATTTTGACAATAATTTTGGTAGGAGAGTGTGAGAAACAAGCTCAAGTAATCATAAGAGACAAAATGTATAGCATTAAATGAAGCTTTTACTGATAATATTGTAAGATCCAGTGTCTAGGTGAACAGTCAGAAACAATGAAAATTTCCTTCTCTAGTTCACAAGGCCTTTCCCCTTGTTCATCATTGGTGAGTATGTGAGATGTACAGTATTCCTTAACATTGCTTAATTTTAAGTCTCTCTACTGGGTTTTTTAAATAAATATCTCTTTAGTTGTCTTCCCTCCCTTATTGTGTTGTGGAGGGAAGGTCATCACTGGTGATCAGTGTTAATCAGGCAAGACCATTTCCACTCACTTCATGTCTGCCACACTCAGGTGTTACCTGTTTGTGACCCTTTGTTCTGTTTTCTATTTTTTGATATTTGTATATCCTCAGTGAGTTGACAATTAAAACTAAAATACTGTATTTTGAAAATGGACTACTGGACTTTCTATATCTTACAAAAGGTTCAAAAAAACCTCATAGGAAAATAAAGACAGTGTTGTGGTGTGTCATTAATTTTTAGAATGAAGGCATCTGTGTCACTGAGTGAGGGCTATCCAGGCATAGCTCATAGCTGAGGTATAAGAACCCCTAGTGTGTTCTGTTTGTTTTTGTAGAAAGGCATTATTTTTCTCAAATAAGGTTATATTTACAGGGCAATTTATCATATAGAGAAGAGTTCCCATATGCCTCCTCTACACACAGATTTTTCTATTATTTACATTCTGCATATTCATTTTAGATTCATTATCATTAGATAACAAATAAAATGGCAACCAAGACTAATTGGACTACTTGTTATTTATTTCTGAAGAAACTGATAAAATATCCTGTTGAGTGTCCACCATTTTGTTACATTATTAACAGTGTCAGAATGTAAAAGTTCTCTGTTCTTCATTTCTTCAATGTCTTCTATTGCCCCTGAATCTATAGAACCATTAATACTTCGTTGTCTATTCTTTAGCATTTTTCAGAGTGTCACATAGTTGAAGTCACACAGCTATGAAATTTTAAACCAGCTTTTCTTTAAGCAGTATGCATTAATTGTGCCTCTGTGTCCTCTCATATTTTTTAGCCTATTGATTTTTGTATTCTGAACAACACATCATTTGATGGAAATGACACTTTTTATTTAAAAATATGTAAGTGCTTACTGAAGGATATCTTGTTTTCTTTCTGTTCCAGGCAATTATGAATAAAGAAAGTATGAATACTTTTATTTTTGTATAATCATGGAATGGAACTCAGGAACTTATGCACACTAGGCAAGTGCAGTACCACCTAGCTGTATCCGCAACTTAAGACCTTATAAATATGTGCATGCAGATTTTCATGTAGGCATTAGATCTCAACTCCATTAGATAAATATCATAAAAGTGGTTGTGACAATTTTGGTTAAGACTGTGTTTAGCTTTGTAATAAAATGCCCAACTTTTCCAAAGTGGCTGTACAATTTTGTTATCCTGCTAGCAATGAGTGAGAGTTCCTGTTGAACCTTCAATTACACAAAGCAGTTGGTATTGTAAGATTTTTGTATTTACCCATGCATGAAGATGTGCTAATTTCCAATTATAGTAATTCAGCTGCTCAAGAAGCTGAGGCAAGAGGATGACAACTGCAAAGCCAGGCTCAGCAAAAGTGAGGTTCTAAGCAACTGAGTGAGACCCTGTCTCTAAACAAAATACAAAACACAGATGGGAATATGGCTCAGTGATTGTGGGCTCCTGAGTTCAATGTCCTGTACAAAAAAAGCATTATCTGAGTCCTAGATTCCTCATGGTGAAGCAGTATCTTCAATGTGGTCTTGATCCTCATGGTGTGATCCATGCAGCTTAACATCCTATGACATAGAATGTTAAGCATATTTTCCTGTGTTTATTTGTTGTCTGTATATACCGCTGCATTTTTTTTTATTGCTTGTTGTGATGTTTATCATAGCAACTAACACTTATTGACTATTTATAAATCAGACATTGTTTTTGGTGAATAACTAATTTAGTTCTCATTTTTCTTTCATTATCCTTATTAAGTGGTAGAATTATTATCATCATTTTATGAACAAAACATTTGGTAAAATAATTCACTCAAGGTTTTGCAGCTACTAAATGACAGAGATAGAATCAGATCCCTGGTAATCCATGTCTAGTACAAATATCCTAATTATTTTACTCTGCTCCACTTTGGAAATAAACAAGCGACAGTAATCAATGCGTTGATACTAAGCACAACACTAGCTTTTGTCATATGCCAGCTAATCACCTCATATCACTGCAGACAATAGTATGACTCAGAGATGTGTATGTCCCTGCTTAATAGGAGAAAGAAATGGGAGTACTAAAATCACATGTCACATAAGCTGCATGGTTCACAACATGAGGACCAAGCCCACATTGAAGATACTGCTTCATCATAGGGAACCTAGGACTCAGATAATCTTTTTTTTTTTTTTTTTAGTAGAGGAGATTGAACTCAGGAGCACTCGACCACTGAGCCACATACCCATCCCTGTTTTGTATTTTGTTTAGAGAGAGGGTCTCATTGAGTTGCTTAGCACTTCACTTTTGCTGAGAGATGGCTTTGAACTTGCCATTCTCCTGTCTAAACCTCTCAAGCAGCTGGATTACAGGCACGAACCACTGTGCCTGGCTCATATAATATTACATTAATCTCTCTGTCATAATGCAGTTTCTACAAATTTATTTTGAACCTGTTAATAGGTACCCAGAGTGCCCAAGAATCCACTTCCCCCTCTCTTGTCCTTGGTTTCCTCTCCTATAAAACTGATCAAACCAAACAATAACTCTCTTATTGAAATAGGGTCCTTTTTTTTCTTTTTTTTGTTCTTGTTTGGTGCATATAGTTGTATATAATTGTGGAATGTGTTGTTATATATTCTTATGTGCACACAGTATAACAATATAATTTGGCAAATATTATTCCCCAGCACTTCCCTTCTCCCTCCATCTCCCCATATCTTTAATTTACTGTTATTTGACAAGGGGGAGTCTATAGGTTGTATTATCTAAAACTCTAAAGTCACAATACAGAAAGTATACATTGGTAAAGGATACCCCTGTCTCACTACAGCTTGCATTAACCATTATCTTGTCCTATATCATAGGATCAAAAACATCAGCAGCATTGATGCATGGGCTAGTGCTTATTATTAAATCCCAGAACTTTTGGACTTCTCTCTTCTTCAGGGATTAACTTTTTGTATCTCTGAGAGTACTCAGCACTTGTAGCTGCTGGTCTTTGGTGGAACTCTGTAGGTTCCCCATTTCCCCTTTATCACTGCTCTGTGAGGGCACATACCCTGTCTTATAGGCTTACCTCGGGTCCCTGCTCATGTGCCAACTGTGAGGCCTCTCTTATCAAGTTAGGAGGTTCATGGAACAGGATAGAGAAGAGTGTGGCTGCAGAGTCACTAACCAAGTACTCCAAAGACTAAGCTGGAAGCAGGTCTGATTTTAGTGCACAGATACCATGTATATATGCTCAGGCATAAGCTAAGCAAATTATAGGCAGTGACCAATACAATTTTTGACTAACTGTCCTTGCAGGGACCAATTGAGAAGCAGGCCATGAAGGAAGTGTGGGGTTTGCAACACATGGCCTTATGCCAAGGGCTGTGCCTATGGGATAAGCCATCTGCCACTCACACACCTTGCATGAGGGGAATGGCCTGCCACTCAGACACCCTTTATATATTCCATGTATGCAGTACTCCATGCACTTGTTTCCACATATCTGTAGTAATTTTATTTGAAAATATTGTGTGGTGGATACACTTGATGTTTTGATTCATTGTGGCATATTCACATATAAAATTTGGGAAGATTAATTCAAGTGTTATTCCCTTTTCTCATCTCTTCTTCCTCCCCTTCACTACACTTCATCTACCCTTCTGATATTTTTCCCAATTTTGATTAAATTTCCTCTCCTTTTTTACTGATAATCTCAAAAGGCACTGAGATTGTTCAAATTTAATACAATATCTATATTGTAGTGAAAAACATAATTAGTCATTACATGTAATAAAACTGTAAACACAAACTACATATTTTATTTGAATGACTACTACTGCTAATATTATGTTAGCTAAGATTTTTAGTATGTGTGTCCCTGAGTTTATCAATTGTTATAAGAAGAGTTGAAATGTGTTAAGTACTACAAAATAGTTTAAAGCTAGAACTATCAGTCTTTTAAATTCTTATTTCTTGTGCATAATTCTTATGCTTTGTGCATATTTATACTGAAAAAATTTTCCATGTACAATATAATTTTAATATTATAAATTATACTAACACTATAAGATAAAAGTAATTCTATAAAATTTCCAGTATGAAATGATGTTGTTGCTAAGTGGCAGTGCTTGCCTAGCATGTGGGAAAAGCTGAGTTTAATCCTCAGCACCACATAAAAATAAATAAACTAAAGGTATTTTGTCCAACTACAAATAAAAAAAATATTTTAAAAATTCAGGTAAATGGGCTGGGGATGTGGCTCAAGTGGTAGCGCGCTCGCCTGGCATGCGTGCGGCCCGGGTTCGATCCTCAGCACCACATACCAACAAAGATGTTGTGTCCACCGAGAACTAAAAAATAAATATTAAAAATTCTCTCTCTCTCTCTCTCTCCTCTCTCACTCTTTCTTTATAAAAAAAATTCAGGTAAATAACAATTTAAAGCATACTTATTTGTGGGTTTTGATGGAGAAAGGTGAGACTTTGAAGTGCCTTCCTAGGACCTACCTAAGAGAATCCTCTGTCTCCACTTTCATTCAGATTTGGAGCTGGGGCTTTCAAAATTAGGTTATACGAGACAGAAGCTTTGGCTTATCTCTCAGTAGACTGGTAATTTTGTTGTTGCATCTCAAGTCTGGCAATACCTGTATTGCCATAGTTTGAGAGGATGTCCTCTAAGAAAAATAAAACTATTTATTCCATTTTCAGATAATAATAAACAAGCCCCCTCTGAAGGAAAACTTTTTGATGTGTAGCTATTGTTTTCCAAAGCAGAAGACTTGCATTTTGGAGGCTACCAATTATAGCAAACTGAACTTAGCCCACTAATATGGATACAAAATGGGTAAATCCTGGCATAAAATAATAAAGTATAAAAACTTCAAGGGTTATATATGAATAAAATAAAATAAAAAGATACCTTTTCAGGTCTGTCTGCTGAAAATATCTCACAGTAATTACATTCAAATATCAGTGTATTTAGCTTTCAGTGAAATTTGATTTCTGAATACCTAAGTGGAGCCAATATCACAGTGACTTGTGAGGACTTGGCAGAAGGATTACAAGTATAAAGCCAGCTTCAAGAACATAATGGGGCCTTAAGCATCTCAGTGAGGTCTTATCTCTAAAGAAAATACAAAAAAGTCTCATGCGTAAAAAGTCCTTGTATTCAATTCCAGGTATAAAATGACAGCAACAACAACAACAAAAAAAACTAATTAGAAAAAAAGAAAATTTATAGACTGAACTCAGACATCACATGCTGCAAAGAAATGAAGAAAGTGAAGCCAGAAGTTAGTGAGGGTTGTCAGAAATAAAAATAAAGAGAAGAGAGGAAGAAATCCATAGACTAATGGAATAAATTCCCCTGGACTTCAAAGTAGGTTAAAGATGACATTCCTGAGTGAGCCACTCTTTTCTTCATCGTGGGAAATATTTCTTTAATAAATAACTGTGCTTACCCTAATTGTCCTCCATTTTATTCCACATCTCATTCTCTCAAGTCAAACTTGAATTTTGTGGGGATCTATACTCATTATTCAATGCAATGGTGCATGCAATGACACATTCAATCCTATAGCTGGAAGCGAAGTTCTATATTTAGTGGAGATTCTAGCTTATCCAAGGGCACATGGTGTGAAAACTTTGGATTTCTTTTAATCAGGACTCATATTATATATGGTTAAAACATTCATTTTTTTTAAATGTCCTAAGTAGTTATACAGGACAGTAAGATGCATTTTGACACATTGTACAAAAATTTCTTCTTCCTCTGTCTGTCAATGCAAACTCTTCTCAAGTTCAAGATTCAAATTGACCACAGCATGATCTTGGGTGAGTTTCACTCACCTCTCACCACTGGACAGATCTTCCAAACAAAAGTTGAATAAAGAAACTATAGAACTCAATAACACAATCAACAACTTAGATTTAATTGACATCTATAGAATATATCAACCAACATCATGTGGATACACTTTCCTCTCAGAAGCACATGGATTCTTCTCAAAAATAGACCATATATTATGCCACAGGGAAACTCTTAGCAAATACAAAGAAGTAGAGATACTACCATGCATTTTATCATATCATAACGGAATAAAATTGGAAATCAATAAGGATAAAAAATGCTACGGAATGAACAATGGATCATATACTCTAATAGAATAGAAGATAGTGAAGACATCAAGATTCCTTAAGTCATGTGATCTGCCCAGATTGAGTTAGGAAGATATAATACAACTTAAACAGACCAATATCAAGTGAGGAAATAGAAGAAGCCATCAGAAGATTTCCAACCAAGAAAAGCCAAATATTGGATGGATATGCAGCCAAGTTTTACTAGACCTTTAAAGAAGTAATACCAATACTCTTCAACCTATTTCTGGCAATAGAAAAAGAGGGAGTACTTCCAAATTCATTGTACGAGGCCAATATCACCCTGATCCCAAAACCAGGCAAAGACGCTTCAAAGAAAGAAAACTTCAGACCAATATCTCTAATGAATATAAATGCAAAAATCCTCGATAAAATTCTGGCAAATCAAATACAAAAACATATCAAAAAGATTGTGTACCATGATCAAGTGGGATTCATCCCCAGGATGCAAGGTTGGTTCAAAATATAGAAATCAATAAATGTAATTCATCACACCAATAGACTTAAAGAACCATATGATCATCTCAATAGATGCAGAAAAGCATTTGACAAAATACAGCACCCCTTCATGTTCAAAACACTACAAAAAATAGGGATAACAGGACATATCTCTACATTCTAAAGGCTGTCTACACTACACTAAGCCTCAGGCCAACATCATTCTCAATTGAGAAGAACTGAAGGCATTCCCTCTAAAAATTGAACAAGACAGGGATGCCCTCTCTCACCATTTCTATTCAATACAGTTCTTGAAACACTGGCCAGAGCAATTAGATGAAAGAAATTAAAGGAATAGTATAGGAAAGGAAGAACTTAAACTAGCACTATTTGCTGACAATTGAATTGTATCCCTAGAAGACCCCCCCCCCAAAAAAAAAACTACACCAGAAAACTTCTAGAACTAGTAAATGAATTCAGCAAAGTAGCAGGTTATAAAATAAACACACATAAATCAAGGGCATTTCTGTATATCACTGACAAGTCCTCTGAGAAGGAAATGAGGAAAACTACCCATTCACAATATCCTCAAAAAATAAATAAAAACGTACTTGGGAATCAACTTAACAAAAGAGGTGAAAGATCTATACAATGAAAACTACAGAACACTAAAGCAGGAAATCAAAGAAGACCTTAGAAGATGAAAAGATGTACCTTGCTCCTGAATAAGCAGAATTAAAATTATCAAAATCACCATACTAACAAAATAAGTATACAGGTTCAGTGTAATTCCAATAAAAAACCCAATGACATTCCTTATAGAAATAGAAAAAGCAATCATGAAATTCATCTGGAAAAATAAGAGACCCAGAATAGCTAAAGTAATTCTAAGCAGGAAGAGCAGAGCAGGTGGCATCACTATACCAGACCTTAAACTATACTACAGAGCAATAGTAAAAAACAAAACAAAACAAAACAAAACAAAAAAACAGCATGGTACTGGAACCAAAAAAGGAGGGTAGACCAATGGTACAGAGTAGAGGAAACAGACTGACCCACAAAACTAAAATTATCTTAGACAACATAAGATAAAACTCAGATGTACAAAACTCAAAGTTGATCAAGGAATTAGGAATTAAAGCAGAGATTCTGCAGCTAACAGAATAAAAAGTAGGCTCTAATCTTCATCATATGGGGTTAGACCCCAACTTTATTAATTAGAAACCTATAGCACAAGAATCAATAAATGGGATGGATTCAAACTAAAAAGTTTTTTTCTCAGCAAAAAAAAAAAAATGTGAGGTGAACACAAAGCTTACATCCTAGGAGTGAATCTTTACCCCTCACACATCAGATCAAGCACTAATCTTGATGATATATAAAGAACTCACCAAGCTAAGCAACAACAACAACAACAACAACAAAAAATAACCCAGTCAACAAATGGGCCAAGGACATGAACAGACACTTCTCAGAAGAGAACATGCAATCAATCAACAAATATGAAAAATGCCCATCATTCTAGCAATTAGATAAATGCAAATCAAAACTACTCTAAGATTCTTCTCACTCCAGTCAGAATGGTAGATATTATGAAGACCCACAACAACAAGTGTTGGCAAGAATGTGGGGAAAATGGAACACTCATTCACTGCTGGTGGGACTGCAAATTGGTGCAGCTAATTTGGAAAGCAGTATGGAGATTCCCTGGAAAGCTGGGAATGGAACCACCACTTGACCCAGCTATTTCTTTTCTTGGACTATACCAAAAGGACTTAAAAACAGCATACTACAGGGACACAGCCACATCAATGTTTGTACCAGCACAATTCACAATAGTTAAGCTGGGCCAACATTGATATCCTTCAGTGGATGGATAAAAAAAATGGCATTTATACATAATAGAATATTACTCAGAACTAATAAAGATAAAATCATGGCATTTGCAGGTAAATGGATGGCATTGGAAAAGATAATGCTAAGTGACATTAGCCAATCCCAAAAACACAAATGCCGAATATTTTCTCTGATATAAGGGGTGACTCATATTGGGGTAGATAGGGAGAGAATGAGAGGATTAGATTAATTCTAGATAGGGAAGAGGGGTGGGGAGGTAAAGGGAGGGGAAAGGCGATTAGCAAGGATGGTGGAATATGCTAAACATCATTATACAAAATACATGTATGAAGATTTGAATTTGGTGACAACATACCTTTCATAGAGATATGAAAAATTGTGGTATATATGTGTATTAAGAATTGTAATGCAAAAAACAGTACTTGTTTAATGGCATAAATTATCATGAACATAATTTATATACAGAGATATGAGAAATTGTGTTCTATATGTGTAATAAGGATTGTAATGAATTCCACTGTTGCCGTGTATTAAAAAAATAAATAAATTTACAAAAAAGAAAGGTATTGGAAGTAGTTGGGGAAACTCTAAGTCTACAGCATAAAAATTGTAACACCTTGAAAACACATAGCTGGAAGGGAAGAGGCATGAACATTATGAACAACCAAGCAAGAATATGCCCCAAACAAAGATGCTACATTATTGGAACCCATGGTCAGAACAGCAGGAGAAATGACAGAAGGAGTGGAGGATGTACATGATTTTCTGTGAATTAAAGGATGATATAAGAGAGCAAAAAAAGGCAGCAAAGAACATTTTGATAAAGAGATAAGCAAATACAGAAAGCAAAAGATTCCTTTAATAAGGAGATAGAGATTCTGAAAAGAACAAACACAAATCCTTGAAATGAAGGAAACAGTAAACCAAATTAAAAACTCAATAGGAGGGCTGGGGATGTAGCTCAAGTGGTAATGCGCTCACCTGGCATGCGCAAAGCACTGGGTTCGATCCTTAGCACAACATAAAAATAAAGATGTTGTGTCAACCAAAAACTGAAAAATAAATAAAAACAATTAAAAAACTCAATAGGAAGCAACTCCAACTGAATAGATCACTTTGGAATACAGGACATCAAACGTTGAAGGCAAAATATATAACCTTGAAAAAAAAAGTTTACCATAGTGAAGATGGTAAGAAACCATGAGCAGAGGATTCATGAATTATGGGATAATATGAAAAGTCCAAATTTAAAAATTATTGGGATACAGGAAGGCATAGAGGACCAAACCAAAGGAATGAACAATCTATTCACAGAAATAATATCAGAAAAATTTCCCAACATGAAGAATGAATTGGAAAATCAAATAAGAGAAGCCTACAGGATGCCGAATGTACAAAATCACAACAGATCCACACCAAGGCCCATCATAATGAAAATGCCCAACATAGAGAATAAAAGAATTTTAAAAGCTACAAGAGAAAGAAACCAGATTACATATCGGGGAAACCAATTAGGATCTCTGGTTTCTCAATGGAGACCTTGAAACCTACAAGATCCTGCAACAAGATATATCAAGCTCTGAAAGAAATGGATGACATCCAAGAATCATCCAGCAAAACTAAATTTTGATTACAAATTATATTTTGATTTTGATATGTTATCTTTAAGACAAAATAAAAACCTTCCATGATATATACAAAAAAAATTACAACTAGAAAGCCTGCACTACAGAACATCCTTGGCAAAATATTCCATGAGGAGTAAATGAAAAACAACAATGAAAGTCAGAAGAGGGAGGTATTACACTAAAGGAAAAACCTATCAAAGAGAAACCAAGTCAAGTGAAATACCAAAAATAAACAAAAATAACTGGGAATACCAATCATGTCTCAATAGTAACCCTGAATGTTAATTTCCAAAACTCAGCAATCAAAAGACAGACTGGCAGATTGGATAAAAAAAAAGCCCCAACAATATGCTGCATTCCAGAGATTCATGTCATAAGAAAAGATATCTACAGAGTGAAGGTGACAGGTTGGGAAAAAAATATCACTTGGGGACTGAGGTTGTGGCTCAGTGGGAGTACAGTAGCCGAGCATGTGCAAGGCCCTAGGTTTGATTCTCTGCACCACATAAAAATAATAAAATAAAGGTATTGTGTCCAACTAAAAAATAAACAGTAAAAAAATCATCAATCAGGCTGGGGCTCAGGGGTAGAGCGCTCACCTAGCATGTGTCAGGCCCTGGGTTCGATCCTCAGCACCACATAAAAATAAATAAAGGTATTGTGTCCATCTACAACTAAAAAATAAATAATAAAAAACATACCACTCAGACTGTCGAAGCAAGCAGAGGTTTACATCCTTATCAAGTAATATGGACTTTAATTCTAGGTGACTTTAAACATATCTTTTACCTCTGGATAGATCTTCCAAACAAAATCTTACAGAGAAACTATAGAACTCAATAAGACAATTAATATTTTAGATTTAACATATATAGAATGTTTCATCCTTCAACAAGCAAATGCACATTCTTCTCAGCAGCACATGGATCCTTCTCTAAAATAGACCATATACTATGCCATAGAGCAACTCTTAGCAAATAAAAAGGAGTAGAGATACTACCCTGCATTCTATCAGATCATAATGGAATGAAAATAGAAATCAATGATAAGAATAGAAGTTACTCCAAAACATGGAGACTAAATAATAGTCTACTGAATGAACAATGGATTGTAGAAGATATCAAGGAGAAGATTTAAAAATTCTTAGAGGTAAGTGAGAACACAGACACAACATATAAAAATCCCTGGGACACTATGAGAGCAGTACTAAGAGGAAAATTTATTGCATGGAGTTCATTCCTTAAGAAAAACCCAACAAATAAATTACCTCACACTACATCTCAAAACCCTAGAAAACAAAGAGCAAATCAGCAGAAAAAGCAGTAGAAAGCAAGAAATTATTAAAATCAGAGCCAAAATCAATGAAAATGAAACAAACAAAAGAAACAATTGAAAATTTGATAAAACTAAAAGTTGGTTGTTTGAAAAAAATAAATAAAATTGACAGATCCTTAGCCATGCAAACGAAGAGAAGGAGAGAACTCAAGTTACCAGCATCATGATGAAAAAGACAATATCACAGCAGACACTAGAGAAATACAGAGGATAATTGAAACCTTGTACTCTAATAAAATAGAAGACAGTGAAGGCATTGATAAATTCCTAAAGTCAGATTGAGTCAGAAAGACATACACAACTTAAACAGACCAATATCAAGTGAGGAAATAGAAGAAGCCATCAGAAGATTACTAACCAAGAAAAGCCCAGGACCAGAGGGATATACAGCCGAATTTTACAAGACCTATAAAGAAGAATTAATACCAATACTCTTCAATTTAATTCAGGAAATAGAAAAAGAGATAGTACTTCCAAACTCATTCTATGAGTCTATATCACCCTAAATCCAAAACCAGACAAAGATACCTCAAAGAAGAAAACTTCAGACCAATATCTGTAATGAACATAGATGCAAAAATCCTCAACAAAATTCTGGCAAATCAAATACAAAAACGTATCAAAACCATTGTGCACTATGATCAAGTGGGATTCATCCCAGGGAAGCAAGGTTGGTTCAACATACAGAAATCAATAAGTGTAATTCATCACATCAATAGACTTAAAGAATCATATGATCATCTCAACAGATGCATAAAAAGCATTTGACAAAATACAGCACCCCTTCATGTTCAAAACACTAGAAAAACTAGGGATAACAAGAACATATCAATATCATAAAGGCTATCTATGCTAAGCCCCAGGCCAACATCATTCTAAATGGAGAAAAACTGAAGGCATTCCCTCTAAAATCTGAACAAGACAGGCATGCCCTCTCTCACACTTCTATTCAACATAGTTCTTGAAACACTGGCCAGGGAAATTAGATAGATGAAAGAAATTAAAGGAACAACTATAGGAAAAAAAGAACTTAAACTAGCACTATTTGCTGATGATATGATTCTATACCTAGGAGACCCAAAAAACTACACCAGAAAACTTCTATAACAAGTAAATGAATTGAGCAATGTAGCAGTATAAAAAATCAACACCCATAAATCAAAGCCATTTCTATATATCAGTGACAAAGCCTCTGAGAAGGATATGAGGTAAACTACCCCATTCACAATATCCTCAAAAAAATAAGATACTTGGGAATCAACTTAACAAAAGAGGTAAAAGATCTACACAACGAAAACTACAGAACCCTAAAGAGAAATCAAAGAAGATGGAAAGGTCTACCTTGCTCATGGATAGGCAGAACTAATATTATTAAAAATGACCATACTACCAGAAGCACTATACAGATTTAATGCAATTCTGATCAAAATCCCAATGGCATTCCTCATTGAAATAGAAAAGTCCATCATGAAATTCATCTGGAAAAATAAGAGACCCAGAATTGCTAAAGCAATTTTAAGCAGGATGAGTGAAACAGATGGCATCGCTATACCAGACCTTAATCTATACCACAGAGCAATAGCATGGTATTGGCACCAAAACAGGCTGGTCAACCAAAGGTAGAGAATATAGAACACAGGGACTAACCCACAAAATTACAACTACCTTATATCAAACAAAGATGCCAAAAGCATACACTGGAGAAAGGATAGCATCTTCAACAAATGGTGCTGAGAGAACTGGAAATCGATATGCAACAAAATGAAATTGAATCCCTATCTCTCATCCTGCAAAAAAAGTTAACTCAAAATGGATCAAGGACCTACGGATTAAACCAGAGACTCTGCAGCAAATAGAAGGAAAAGTAGGCCCTAATCTTCATCATGTGAGGCTAGCCCCCAACTTCCTTAATAAGACGCCTATAGCACAAGAATTAAAACCAAGAATCAACAAATGGGATGAATTCAAACTAAAAAGTTTTTTCTCAGCAAAGAAATCAATGTGTGAGGTGAACACAGAGCCCACATTCTGGGAGCAAATTTTTACCCCTCACACTTCAGATAGAGCTCTAATCTCTAGGGTATATAAAGAACTCAAAAGCTAAGCACCAAAAAAAAAAAAAAAAAAAACAAATAACCCAATCAACAAATGGTCTAAGGATCTGAACAAACACTTCTCAGAAAAGGATATACAATCAACAAATATATGAATAATGCTCATCATCTCTAGCAATCAGAGAAATGCAAGTCAAAACTACTCTAAGACACCACCTCACTCCAGTGGCAGCCATTATGAAGACAAAGAACAAGTGCTGGCGAGGATGTGGGGGAAAAGGAGCACTCAAACACTGCTGGTGGGACTGCAAATTAGTGCAGCCAATTTGGAAAGCTGTATGGAGATTCCTTGGAAAGCTGGGAATGGAGTCAACATTTGAACCAGCTATTCCTCTTCTCAGACTATACCCAAAGAACCCCAAAACAGCATATTATAGAGACACAGCCACATCAATGTTTATAGTAGCACAATTCACAATAGCTAAACTGTAGAGACAACTTAGATGTCCTTCAGTGAATGAATGGATTAAAAAATTGGCATTTATACACAATGGAATATTACTCAGCACTAAAAAAGAATAAGATCAGGGCATTTGCAGGGAAATGGATGGCATTAAAGATTATGCTAAGTGAAGTTATCCAATCCCCAAAAAAACAAATGCCGAATATTTTCTCTGATATAAGGTGGGTTTACTCAAAGTGGGGAAGGGGTGGAGAGCATGGGAGAAGATTACCTCTAGATAGGGAAGAGGGGTGAGAGGAAAATGGAAGGAGAAGGTGAATAGCAAGGACGGTGGAAGGTGATGTTCATCATTATACAAAATACTTGTTTGAAGATGTGAATTCGGTGTCAACATACCCTATATACAAAGATATGATAAATTGGGGTATAATGCTGTATTAAGAATTGTAAGGCAAAATAAAAGAGCTCATGTATAATGGCATAATTTGGTGTGAACATACTTTATATACAGAATTATGAAAGATTGTGCTGTGAATGGATGATTATTAATGTAATGCACTCCACTATTGTGTATGAAATATTTTTTTAAAAAAGGAGAAGAATGGGTACAGCACTAAGGCCAGATGGTCAAAGTCGTCACCACCCATCATGCAAACTCGTTTCTAGTCTGGGTACCAGTGGGAATGGAAAAGTACTGGAGACATCACTAAGTTGCATGCAGGGGCATGAAACCATTGCTACCGATTGCATAACCTCCTCATTATAGTCACAATTATCTGCCATTGTCGATGAGCCATCGTCAAGCGGTCCCCAAGCTGAAAAGTGATCACACCTGCCACTGTCCCACTTGCATGGAGGAGACAACTAACCCAGGTGGATTCCAGCACGTTATTACCAACACGAGCAGCAAAGATAAGCCACACGTCAACTTCCAGACACCTGGTCCCACGGGGTGACACCACCTGTGGCCACAGGTGCTGGGGGCTCTGCTGCCAGGAAGCCAACTCTGTGCTACAGCCAAGTAGGTTCATGAACTCACACGGAAGCTGAAGAGAGTGTTGGTGACAACTTGTCTTCCTGTTGGATAAGTTCCTGTGGAGTTTATTTCAGTTTTCCCTGTGGCTCTGTCATTGATGACATTTCATGTTATTGGCTCATCTGGAAACAGCCTGTGCCTCCCTTCTCCCACAGTCCCGTCCACAGAGGTTCCCCTGGGAGCTACCCAATGCACCCCCAGGCCTGCAGGGACACTCTGCTCATTTCCTGTAACCCCCAACAGGGTGCAGCAACCCTCGGGCATCCTGTGGGGATGGCCTGGGGTTGGGGTGTTCAGTTCCCTATTTGGTGTCCTTGGCTAAAGCCACAACAAAGCTCTTGATGATTTTAAACTCCATCAGCCCCAAATGTCTGTGTGGTTGTGGATGGAGCTGCTGGGAGGTGGGGGACCAGTAAGGGGGGAACCTGGGAGCTAAGGACATGGCTTAGGGCTGAGCACTTGCTGAGCTCATGCAAGGGCCTGCTACTCCATCTCGAATGTCAGAGGGAAGAAAAGATTGGCCCAGCAGCTCACTGGGAGCAAACCCTGGTGGGATTCGGGGACCCTGCCCCTTGCTCTCTGTCACTCTCTGGATTTTGCTCCCTTCCCTCTCCCACCACGACGTGGTTTGTATTTAATAGAAAAAATCTCATTAATTTAAGTTACGCCACACTGACCCCTGATCCCTGTCTGCTTCCTTTCTTGGTGACATCACTTGCTGCAGATGATGTAGAATTCTCCCTCGAGCCCTGAACATGACTAAGAGGACTACCAGAGTTCTGGCTTTCACAGGAAAAGACCTGAGGGAAGCTTCTAGCAACCCTTGGAAGCCCCAGAGGAACGCAGGAAGGGGCTACCCCTACCTTTGTGGTCCTTGAGAGCCTGCAAGGTCCCACGAGTCCTGGGTGGACCCCCTCGGTCTTAAGTTCCCTGATTTCTTTGGCTTTGGGGGGGGCATGGGTCACTTTGTGTTAGGAGGAGACACATGTCCTGGCTTGTTGAGGTTGCAAGTCACCAGCAAGAGCAGCAGCTTTTAAAGTAGCTACTGGGTGGGGAGACAGAGGTCCCCTGAGTGAGAGAGGGGGAAGGGATGGGGACAGAGGTGAAGGGGACAGGAAAGAGGGGACAATGAAGGGGATGCAGCCTCCCTGTTTACATCTTGAACACACAACCAGTGAAACTCCACAACACGTGGGACCACAAGAATCAGAATCAGCATGTGTCCTGCTGTCGTGTGAATCTGCAAAGAACTAACAAGACCACAAGAATGAATGGTCATTACCACAGGGCCAGCCCTGACCTCCTGTCCTGTTGTGTGCAGGGCTTGTTAACAAGAGATCAGGTGTCTGTTCAGGTCAAACGGGCAGCAAACGGCAATGTCTTGCCAAAATCATTGCCAGGTGGCTCAGGGGATCTGGGTCATGGGGACACATCTTGGAAGTTACTGGAGCTCTTGTCACTGAGGACGGAAACATCATGGGGGACAGGCAGGTGTCAGGGTGGGCTCTTCAGCCATGAGCTGCCCACAAACCTGGGTGTCCATAGCCTCCTAGTGAGCTGCACCTGAGGAGGATTGGGCAGCCCGTCCCCACGGCACTTCCCCTTGGGGGGCTTCCACCTCAGTTCTGGGGGGACAAAGGCCAGATTAACCACAGCAATCAAAAGAGATGAGTTAATAATAAACACGTGGTCCCATAAACGCACCGCAAGAGAAACAGCTGGTCCAAAATGTCACATTGCTTTGGCTCCAACTGTACGACTCCAATAAAATGGGGAAACAGTAGACGATGGAAACATTAAGGTTGCTGGGGATTCTGGGAAAAGGGGGAGGTGGATATCTGTAGAGGGGGATGGCTGGCGTGGTGGACCTACTCCCTAAGCTACTCATGGTGGCTACTCAATGCTGTGCTTTTGTCACTATTTATAGAAATACAAAACAAAAAGGTTAATTAATGATGATCTATCCATATCAACATTACTTTTGCCCAACAATTGTGACAAATGTCACAGAAATGCAAGATGTAAGTAATAAGGAGAACCCTATGGTGGATAGGTGTATGGGAACTCTATAGTATGTCTGCATTTTTCTGTCCAGGTATCTCGTTAAAAAAATAAAGTCAATTAAGTGCAACATACAGAATATGCTCAGGGACTTCTGTGGACTCAGCATCCCATGTGCAGAACAAGCCCTCACCCAGGGCTCACAGATGCCTTTGTACCTCAGTTAATTATGCATAACACCCAGCCTCATTTTTACTGAATTTGCCTTTGAGATTTGGCTGGTCGTTTTACACCAGTTAATCAAATTAATTTTTATAATTTTCACTCTTTTTATAGAAAAACCTGAAGAAAAGTCCCAGGGAAGGACACCAGTTCCTTAGGTACCCCCAAATTTTTATACACCCTTCTATCACCCAAGAGTGATTACTAATTTTCCAGTAATGTAACTAGTAATTCCTTAACTATGGAGGAAAATGTGTTCCAGGCTTGAGGAGAAGATGATGTGGAGTGGCTCTAAAAGAATAGCCAAGCTGAGGGGCTGAATGGTGGCACCTTTAATGCCAGAAGCTCAAGAGGCTGAGGCAGGAGGATTCTGAGTTTGAGGCCATCCTCAGCAACTTAGTAAGATCCTAAGCACATTAGAGAGGCCCTGGCTCAAAATAAAAAGTAAATAGAAATCACTGGGGAGAGGCCTCAGTAGTTAAGCACCTCAAAGTTCAGCCCCAGTCCCAAGAATGTACACAGGGAGATGCAAGGTGGTGGGTTCAGTGAAGCAGGGTTTCTCGGAGCCCACCTGCTTGGGACTCCAGCAGTGAGAATCCTGCTTCCCCCCAAGGTGGATTAAAAATGGATTGAAAGAATACTCAATAGTGGATGAAGAGCCTGAGAAAAATAGAAACTTTGAGTGCATAAAATGAGGAAAAAGGAAAAAAAAGAGAGAGAAAGTTGTTTGCAGGAGGAGTAGGAATACCACACAGGCCAAAAAAAGCTGAGAACTTCTAGGAACAGGCTTAGCACAGGAGACCCTGAGACTGAAGGCCGCCTAGCCTGACCAATACGGAGGCTGTGGGACTCAGTAAATGAGCTCAGGGAACATGCCCTGAGCTTACCAACAACCAGCCAGGAGCTGAGACAGGTGCCATCAGGGATTAATGCGTACCTGCCTGAAGGCAGCTGGGGAGTCAGATCTTGGGGATTACACAGAAGGGACTGAGGGAGGGGGACTTGGGATGGGAAGAACAGTGGAATGAGATGGACATTATTACCCTATATATGTGGATGACAACACCACTGGTGTGATTCTGAACCATGTTCAGTCAGAGGAAGAAGTTGTGCTCCATCTGTGTACAATGTGTCAAAGTGCCTGTACAATTAACTAAAACAAATAAAGTTAAAAAGACTGGCCTGTCGCATACAAAAACATTACAATGATAATGAACCACGATCAAGTGGGGTTCATCCCAGGGGTGGCAGGTTAGTTCAGCATCTGGAAATGAATGAATATGATTCATCCCATGGACAGACTTAAAGACAAAACCCATCATTATTTCAATATGTGAAGAAAAATCATTGGACAAGACACAGCATCCATTCCTGCTGTAATCACTAGAAAAATCAGGATAGCAGGAATAAAACTCAACATGGGAAAAGGTATATATGCTACACCCCAGGCCAACATCATTATCAATGATTAAAACTGAAATCAGTCCCTCCTCGATAGGAACAAGACAGGGAAGCCCTCTTTCATCACCTCTAGTCAACATAGTCCCTTTAAAATCCTAGCCAGAGAATTCAGATGAAAAGAAGTTAAAGAATACAAATAACAACTGAAAATATCCTTATTTGCTGTTGACATATTCTATCTTTAGAAGACCCAAAAAACTACACTTCTAGAACTCATTGATAAATTCAGCAAAATAGCAGGATACAAAATCAACACCTTGAATCGACTGTGCTCCTTTACACCAATGAGGAATCTGCTGAAGGAGATAAAACTATCCCATTCACAACAGCCATAAAAAGGCTGGGACGGGGGCTCAGGGTATAGAACTTCCCTTGCTGTTGAGAGCCACAGCCAAAGGGGCCCCAGCAAACTTCCAGCTGCCAGCAAACTTCCAGCTGCCGGCTGATGATTGGCTCACAGCAGCCCCAGCAACATCTAGCTGACTGGCTCCTCTGCGGTGATGTTCATTGGGCTGTTTCCCTGCCCTTCAGACTGCCAGCTGATGATTGGCTCACAGAGGCCCCAGCAACATCTAGCTGATTGGCTCCTCCACGGAGCTGCTCATTGGGGGACTTTTTTGGCTCCGCCCACGCAACCCAGCCAATCGGCCTCAAGAACAGGAGGATTGTGGGAGGTGGAGAGGGTTGTGTGGGGGTGAGAGGCTTGTGGGAAGCCGGTGGTGGCAGTTGGGCTCTGAGGGTTTTTTCCTGAGGAGCTGTTTTGTTTGGCGTTTGTATTTCTAAAAATAAAGTTAGTTTCTTTTGACAAGTGGCTCCTGAGTTGTGCCCAGCCAGACTGCGGCACCTTGCAAGAACAAGGTGCTGGGTTTTATCCTCAGACCACATAATACATAAATAAAAAATAAAGGTATTGTGTCCAAATTTTATTTATATACATATATATACACACCCATATATATACATATACATTTTTTAATCTCCTCAAAACTAAAATACTTGGGAATCAGTCGGACAAAAGAGGTGAAAGATCTCTACAATAAATACTAGAGAATACTAAGGAAAGAAATTGAAGACCTCAGAAGCTAGAGAGAAATACCAAGTTCTTCCATAGACAGAATTAATAATGTCATACCTACCAAAAGCACTCTATAGATTTCTTACACTTCCTTACAATTTCCTTACAATTCCCACTCTTAATAGAAATAAAAAGCTATCATGAAACTCCTTTGGAAACACAGAATATAAAAATGCAATCATTAGCAAGGACACAAGAGGTGTCACGATTTTGTCCTTAAATCATACTACAGAGCTATGGTAACAAAGACAGCATGGTATTGGCACAAAAGCAGACATGCAGACCAAGGAACAGATTAGCAGGCACAGAAACAAACACATGGAAGTGTAGTTATACTAGACAGAGATGCCAGAAACATACATTGGAGAAAATATAGCCTCTTCAAGAAATGGATTTAGGAAAAATAGAAAGTCATATGTAGCAAAATGAAACTGAAACCCTAACTCTCACCCTGCACAGAAACCAAACTCAACATGGATCAAGAATGTGGGCAACAGACCAGAGACCCTGCTCCTACTAGAAGGAAATGTAGGCCCTGCTCTCCATCATCTCATCTTAGAAACCATCTTCCTCAACAAGACTCCTAAAGTTCAAGGAATACAGTCCAGAATCTATAAATGGGATGAAATAAAACTAAAAACTTCTTCAAAGGAAAAGAAACAATCACGGACGTGAAGAGCCTATAGATGGGAGAAAATGTATGCCACTTGATCATTAATTTCCAGGATATACCAAGAACTCAAATACACCCCCCCAAAAAAAAACAGTCAATAAATGGGCAAAGGGGCAAAGGAACTGAACATGCACTTCCCAGAAAAATAAAACGAATGGTCAATGAATTTATGAGAAAAGGTTCAACATCTAGCAATCAGAGAACTGCAAATTAAGACCACACTAAGGCTGGGTGCAGTGGTGCACACCTATCATCCCAGCAGTTCTAGAGGCTGAGGCAGGAGGATTGTGAGTTCAAATCCAGCCTCAGCAAAAGTGAGGAATTAAGAAGCTCAGTGAGACTCTGTCTCTAAATAAAATACAAAATAGGGCTGAGGATGTGGCACAGTGGTCAAGTGCCTTTGTGTTCAATCCCCAGTACCCACCCCCACCAAAAAAACACAAAAACAAAACTAAACCACACTGAGATTCCACCTGACTCCAATCAGTGTGGCAATTACCAAGAATGCAAGTAATAATAAAGGTTGAGGAGGATTGCCGAAAGAGATTCATTCACACACTGCTGATGGGAGTGCAAATTGGTGCAACCAGTATGGAAAGCAGTATGGAGATTCTTTAGAAAAAGGAGAATGGAAACACCATTTGAGCCACTTATACCATGATGTGGTATATACCTACGGGACTTCAAGTCACCATACTTTAGTGACCCAACCACTTTCATGTTTATAGAAGCTCAAGTCACAAAAGCTAAGTATGAAACCAACCTAGGTGCCCTTCAACAGATGAATAAATAAAGAAAACGTGAGATAGATACATAGATAGATACATAGACAGGTAGATACATAGATAGATAGATATAGAGGGGAGGGACGGAGGTAGGGAGGAAGGCAAGAAAGGGAAGGAAGAAAGATCCAAGGGTTCAGAGACTGATGGGTTGGTGCCCCGGGGCATACAGAAGTCAGTGGGCTCTTTTCGGAGTGGGCCAGTTTACTCTCCACAATTTCCTCTCAGGACCAATGTGGAGATCCAGGTGGTTGGGAAGCATACACATTGGGGGTGGGAGTCACTGCTCTGAGCTGCTGTCAGTCAGCAGTCCCGAGACACACTTCCTCCATGTATTGTCATCCACAGGTTACATCACATATGTTGATACCTTATCCCAAGCCACACTAACTCTGTGCCTCAATGTGAGGGGCCTGAGGTTGGCTCCTTATGAATGGAACCGAGAAAGCAACCCAGGCTCCTCTGACCTTGGATGATGACAAATCCACTCAAGGAGTTTCCCTCCAAACCCTTCTTGTTTACCATTGTCTGAGGACAGGAGAGGAATTGGCCTTGTCTTTGGGGACACTGTCCCCGCAGGAAGGCATTTTGGAGTCCGACTCTTGCCACATTATAACTGAAACCCAGGGACTCATAGAATTGCATTTACTTGAAATGTTATGGCATCAGCTATATTTCATAGCATTAGTGAATTTATAATATCACCAGTATTATTGTTCATGAGTAAATTAGTATAAATGTGCACAAGGAATAATAATTCAGGAGATTGATAGATCTAGCTCTACAATAATCTCTAAAACTTAAAGTGTTCCAAAACCTATCATTTTGGTTCATAAGCTCAGACACAGCAAACTAAAATTCCTATCTAATATCAGTCGTAATAGAAACTTACCAAAAATTGATGAAATTTAATTGTTTTAAGTGTACCAAGTTCACTACAGGTGAATAATTAATTATTTCTTCTTCACTATCACATAGTTGTTATTTTAATTTAATTTAATTTTATTTATTTGTTTTTTTTATTGGTTGTTCACAACATTACAAAGCTCTTGACATATCATATTTCATACATTAGATTGAAGTGGGTTATGAACCCCCAATTTTACCCAAAATGCAGATTGCAGAATCACGTCGGTTACACATCCACAATTTTACACATAGTTGTTATTTTAAATTTAGACAATGTTAATGCCTTTTGAAAATGTCCTAAAAGAAAAAAGAGAAGAGGGCTGGGGCTGAGGCTGAGGGGCAGAGCACTCACCTAGCACAGATGAGGCACGGGTTTATCCTCAGCACCACTTAAAACTAAAGGGATGTGTCCACCTACAGCTAAACAATACATATTTCAAAAACTGTAAATAAATTGCAGAGGGATCCATAGAGTTAAGGGAAAGGAGGTGAGAGGGGAGTGCAGGGGACTGAATTAGAACAAACTGTATTTCATGCTTTGGAGATTCTTTCAAACTGTATCCTAATGTTATAAATAACTAAAAATAATCATTAAAAAACAATACCCAAAAACGTAAAATGAGGATTGATTTAACAGTTTGTTACCAATTAAAATACTTCACAAAATTAAAAACGGAAACCCCTAAGGGTGCACAGAGATAGACAAATAGTAGGATAAATTTTAATTTGTTACCAAATAAAATATACAATGCTTTCACAGCTGATCTCTGTAGTGGTGTTCGTACACAGAGCCCAGGGACATTCATCTGATGACAGTTAAGATCTCCTCTTATTGGAAATGCTGTTCCTTGACACCTGTTGTGTTTCTGAAGCTCTGAGGTTCACCGAGCTGACGTTTAGCTTTAGAGTCTTTACTAATGCAAACCATGGAGAAAGACAGAATTTAACCCCAGAATTTTCCAGAAAAGGTAATTCTTTCATGTAAATTCATTGAATTTAATATATATATATATATATATATATATATATATATATATATATATATATATATATATTCATTCCAGGGATGAAAGGAGATTTAAAGTACAAGAAGAAGGGGCAGGGGATCAGGGGCAGGGGCAGGGCTGAGAGTCGGGAGGAATTGCAGCCTCCTTGATTCTTGGGGACCAGTGACCATGGAATGCCCCCACAGCACCCCCAGAAGTGCAGCTGGAGTCTTCACATGCTAGGAGGAGGAAGGTGGTGTCTTGGGCTGTCCTTAGGTTGACAAATGCTGCCACTGAACCACTTTCACATTGACCTTGGGTTCAATCAAGCAGCTGGACTTCTTGAGTTAAGGCCATCACCACAGGTTAAAACCTGCCATCCCTCTGGACTTTAGCGATGGAAGGATGCAGGACTAGGGTTGGCATTTTAGCTCCGGGTTCTCTGTAGCCTTTGCTGTGACTCCTGTGTGCCACTTAAACTAAAGGTCATTGGTGGGCGTGGTGGCCAACACCTGTAATCCCAGCAGCATGGGAGGCTGAGGCAGGAGGATCATGGGTTCAAAGCCAGCCTCAGCCTCTTAGCAAAGCCCGAAGCAACTCAGCAAGACCCTGTCCTCTCAACATGACTATGGTCATTAATGGTGAATAGATACATAAAATGTGCATGCACAGATAGTACCTGTTACTTTTTATTCTTATTGTGTATATGATTCTTCCTCATGGTCTCAGGTCAGAGAAGTAAAAGCTGAAAAAATAGTTTGAATTGATTTATGGACACAAGAGAAGGAAAATCAAGGATGTGAAATAAAATTTTTGGGATAGAACTTATTTCTTCCTTGGTGAAGATTAATAGGAACTCGTGAGGTTGAAGCAGAAGATAACAAGAGAACCCAATAATACGCACTCTGAGGACTCGGAGAGCCATAAATTAAACTCACTATAGAAACTTATGGGAACTTAAGATGGTTTACTTGAGATCATTTTTTTAAATTTAAAAATTAACAAATTTTCACTAGTCACCAAATTAAAGGGCTAAATCTATTACAAAGAGGAGCTGGGGACATAGCTCACTTGGTAGGGTGCTTGCCTGGCATGCACAAGGTCCTGGGTTCAATCCCCAGCACCTCCAAGAAAAAAACAAAAGTTTTACAAAGAAAATTTCCCTTTGCAAATCTAGAGAGAATGCCACAGTTTTGGCTGGGCACAGAATCACGAGCCACTCAAGCAGGAACCAAACTTTATTTTGAAAAAGCCGCCAATACTCTGTAGGCGCCGGCAAGCCAAACCCGGTCCTCCCACGCGGGCGTCTGCCGGAACCGCGCGTCTCCCGGAACCGGGGGTCCCCCGGACCTCCCCCGGAATTTCCTCCTACTATCCTTCCCCAACCAATGGGAACTCTCCATGAGTCCCGTAACATGAGTCTGGTAGCAGGCCAAGGTGAACAGCGGGAGTCCAATTTCCATATGAATGTAAATCTTAACATAATCATATCTCAGTGGCTAGCTGGCGTCACTTTACAACCAAAGGTGCCATACATCGTATATTTGCTTGTGGCTCCTAGCATCTGCCCCCTTCTGTTTAATTAAGCAACAAGCAATGTGGCTAGGGACCGTGCCTGGTAGGTTGTCCAATTTAACATATGGTTCTTACCCGTCATGGGAGAACTGACATTTAGGCGTCAGCTTCCTGTCTTAGGTTGAATCCACTGTAATCAGATCAACCCGTCACTGACTACCAGTCCAGCATTCAGCCATACTTGTGGATAGGCCTATGCACCAGTGGGGGGGTGAGGTTCTTGCCTCACCTCTGTTGGCCCCCAAATTTAGCCTTGGTGCCAGTGGGGGGGTGAGGTTCTTTGACTCACCTCTGTTGGCCCCCAAATTTTAGACCATCACTAGTAGAAGGGAGGAGGATACAGAAATGCCACAACACCAAGCCAATTGATGGCTCCTTTGGAAAAATTGCGTCACTGGTGACACCATCAGCAAAGATATGCCAGTATTACCACAATAAACATGGGGTGAGCTGGCAAGGAAATTGCATCACTGGTGACACCATCAGCAAAGACATGCCAGCAGTACCACAATTCGGTGCACCAGATGATATTTCACAATGTATGTAACTGATATATAGTCCAGGCAAGTTCTGCAGGCAGTTCAAATCGGAGGAGTCTATCAATATGTCCATTTTCTCCCAAAGTAAATCAAGTCCTTGATTGAGCATTACTTGTTGAGTTATATTCATTGATGCATCAGTTTATACAGTTTACTGTGATAGCTATCATAGAAGCTGTAGTTTGGTTTTATCTCAGTCTTCACCAGAATTGGGATGGAGATGGAAATTCTGGCAATGATGCTAAAGAGACATTATCCTGAACAGAATTATTAAATATAATGAAAAGGAAAGGTGAAAGTAAACAAACAGATCTGTTAAACTTCTTTAAAAACAATCCTTAACAGCTGTTTACCTAATTTAAATTAGTAAACAAACAGATCTGTTAACCATCTTTAAAAACAATCATTAACAGCTGTTCACCTAATTTAAATTAAACCATATAAATCACGTGAATAAAGAAAAAAATTCAGATCCATTTTTTCATGAGCGCTTCTCATATAAGAAATATGGACATACACACATACAGACATACAACACAAAACAGAAGTGTGCACACAACATACAACACATAAGATAATAGTAAATAAAGGCCTTGTAACTATACCTAGGTGAAATCTCCATTGCAATGTTTAAAAACTCCACAGTCAAAAAAAATAAAACACAGTCAAAAAATAAAACTGATCAGAAAAACATTAACCTAGGTTTGTATGAGCTCAAAATTAAAACAGAACTTTATGATGTGGGAAAAATGCAATAATAAAATAGATATTGAAAAAAAAAACACCTTGGTTAATCACTGTTGCAGATGTAAGAATAGCCAAGCTGGAGCTCTGGATGTCAGCTGTTATGGATTTGAGTCAAATCATCTTCTTTTTCTGTAGAAATTGTTTTAGTTAATCTCTCTGGAATCCAAATTGGTTGCTGTTCATCCTGTGGGAAAACACAGACAGTGCCCCGATTCCAGACTATCACTGGATCCGGGCCTTTCCATTGTCCTGTTAGAATATCTTTCCAAAGTACCTTAGGCTTATGTACATTTTTTGGGTACAAATGTCTTTCCGCAGCACTAAGTCCTGATGAATCCAAATTTAAAAAGTTTAGAGTAAAAAGGGTTATTTTAAGTTTATCTTTGGGGGATATATACCCCTTTCCAATTCCCTCCTTTTGTTTTAATAAGTACATTTTAATAGTTTGATGAGCTCTTTCAACTATGCCTTGTCCTTGTGGATTGTATGGAATTCCTGTTATGTGAGTAATGCCAAATGATGAGCAAAATTGTTTAAAAGAGGTGGAAGTATAACCAGGACCATTGTCCGTTTTTAACTGTTTTGGAATGCCCACAGTGGCAAAATTTTGTAAGCAATGAGCTATAACATCTTTAGTTTTTTCTCCAGCATGAAGGGAGCCCATCAAAAATCCAGAAGAAGTATCAACTGTAACATGTAAATATTTTAATTTTCCAAATTTTGGCAAGTGTGTGACGTCCATCTGCCAAATATGGTTAGGTATCAGTCCTCTAGGATTGACTCCAAGATTAACTTGTGGTAAAAATGTCACACAATTTTGACATTGTTTTATTATATGTCTGGCTTGTTCTTTAGTTATTTTAAAACGCTTTTGTAAAGTATTAGCATTGACATGGAATCTTTTATGAAAATTTATAGCTTCTTCTACTGTGGAGAAAATATGTATGTCATGTGTAGATTTATCTGCTAGTTCATTGCCCATACTAAGGGCTCCAGGCAATCCTGTATGTGCCCTGATATGACCTATAAAGAATGGATCTTTTCGGTCCCAGATTAGACTTTGTATAGCGGAAAACAAAGAGAAAACAGTAGAAGAAGGTGAAATCCTACCAGCATCTTCAAGGGATACTATAGCATTAACTACATACTGACTATGAGAAAATAAATTAAATACAGAATCTTTAAACATCACAAAAGCTTGTAATACTGCATTAAGCTCTACCTTTTGAGCTGATTGTTTGGGTACTAAAAATGTAAAAGTTTGATCAGGAGTAACTACTGCTGCTGTACCATTGTTTGACCCATCAGTGAATATATTTGGAGCATTTATGATAGGGGTTTTTCTTGTCATTTTTGGAAAAACTACAGGATGCTTAGACCAAAAAGACAACAAAGGATTAGATGGTAAGTGATTATCAAATGAAACACTAGTTTTACACATGATTATTGCCCAAGTATTTAACTCATTAGCTAACTCATCAATTTGATCCATAGTATATGGAGTAATAATTTTATTGGGAGAAATCCCAAACACTCCCTTTGCTGCTTTTATTCCTTTGAGTATTAATTGTCCTACAGCCTCAGGATATCTAGTAAGAATAGTGTTAGGAGAATAAGATAAATGTATCCACAATAATGGACCTTCCTGCCAAAATACTCCTGTAGGAATATTTTTTGTTGGTAGTACAATAAATAATAAAGGCAAACTTATATCAATTCTATCCAAATGCATATTTTCCATATATGTTTCAATGATTTTTAATGTTTTTCTTGCTTCAGGCGTTAACATGCGGGGTGAATTTGGATCTGATGGACCTTTTAGAATATCAAATAAAGGTCCTAACTCTCCTGTTGGTATGCCTAGAAAAGGCCTTATCCAATTTATGTCTCCCAATAACTTTTGAAAGTCATTAAGTGATTTGAGTTGATCTACTCGTATTTGAATTTTTGGTGGACGGACCATGGTTGAGGATAATAGAACTCCTAAATAATTAATTGGAAGATTTAATTGTACTTTATCTATTGCTATCTCTAGATTATAATTTTTCAATAAGTTTGTAAGTGTGGCATAACATTCTAGTAATGTGTTTTTATCTTTATGTGCCAATAACACATCATCCATATAGTGAAATATTTGTAGTTCAGGATTTTGATTTCTAAGTGGCTGGATTGCTTTATTAACATAAATTTGACACATAGTTGGGCTGTTAGCCATCCCTTGAGGGAGTACTTTCCATTCATATCTCTGATCAGGACCTTCATGATTCAGTGCAGGGATAGTAAATGCAAAATGTGGACTATCCTCGGGATGAATTGGAATTGAAAAGAAACAATCTTTAATATCTATAGCTAAAACATGCCAGGTTTTTGGTAAAGCAGACAATTGAGGAATCCCTGATTGAGCAGGTCCCATAATAACCATCTCATTATTAATGGCTCTTAAATCTTGTAATAATCTCCATTTACCAGATTTCTTTTTAATGACAAAAATGGGAGTATTATGGGGGGATATGAAAGGTTGTATATGTCCTTCCGCTAATTGTTGTCTGACCAAGTCATGGGCTACTTGTATCTTTTCTTTAGTCAGGGGCCACTGAGGAACCCACACTGGTCTTTCTGATTTCCAAGAAATTTTGATTGTCTCAGTGGCCCTTTCTGAAAACACAATTCATGCCTATTTATTTCTTGATCTATTTGAATAGGTGCTGTCATACCTTGTTCTTGTTCTCTTAATCTTTTTTCTTTCCTAAAACCTTGTTTAGCCCTAGTAGTGGGCGCGTTAGGATTGATGTTATTTGTTAATGTCAATCCTAATTGATCTAGGACATCTCGTCCCCATAAATTTACAAGAAGATGATCCAATACATAGGGCTGTATAGTTCCTTCACATCCTTCAGGATCCCTCCAATCTAATACCATTGTGCTTCTATCGGGATTAGTCGCCACTCCTAGGCCTCAAAGTGTTTGAGTGGCTTGTTTTAATGGCCAATGTTTTGGCCATTCTTGACGAGAGATGACACTAAGGTCAGCTCCTGTGTCCAGCAGCCCATTAAAGTCATGTCCTTGAGTATTTAATTTTAGCATTGGGCGAGAATCTAAATTTAAAGACAGAATAGCCCAATCTACACCTGTGGAGCCTAATCCCTTGGAACCTCTTTCTACATTACAACTGGAAAATTTATCATGCAGGCTGGGTATTATTAATAACTGTGCTATTCTATCTCCTGGTGAAATTACTGATATACCTCTTGGAGAACTAGCTATAATTTTTATTTCACCCTCATAATCGGGATCAATTACCCCAGGACTTATCATAAGTCCTTTTAGTGTAGAAGAACTGCGTCCCAATAATAAGCCTACTGATCCCTGGGGAAGAGGTCCTTTTACTCCTGTGGGAATGATTTGAACTCCCATCTCTGGAGTTAGTACTGCTCTGGCAGAGGAGCAGATGTCCAGCCCTGCGCTCCCTCTAGTTTGTCTGATGAGGGATTTAATGGATAATGCGTCCTGGGCACTACCTTGATGGTGCTGTTGGGTTCCTCCATTGCCCCATATATTTGTGGTTTTGGGCCCCGGGGCATTGGGCCCTCTAGTCCGTTTTTTGGCAATGGAGCCTGATACCTTTCTCCATGATATCGTGGGTAAACACTTGGTCCTTGTCCGTTTTTTGATAATGGAATACCCTCTATGGTGGTTTGAGAATGGCATTCATTAGCCCAATGTTTCCCTCTATGGCATCGTGGGCAAATACCCAGTATTCTATTCCTTTGATACCCAGCTTTGTTAAACCCTCCTCTTATGGGGCAACTCCTTTTAAAATGTCCTGTTTGATTACAATTATAGCATGTTTTTGGCCTGGCATCTAAAGCCTGTTGTACTGCTGCTAAGACTTGCCCTTGTTCATTAATGTCTCTACATAATTTAATATATGTGTTTAAATCTTCATGTCTCCATGGTCTAATGACCTCTCTGCAGCAACGATTTGCTTGGTCATAAGCCAGTTGTTTTATAAATGGCATTACCTGTTCTGTATTACCAAATATCCTAGAGGCTGACTGAATAAGTCTATCTACAAATTCAGCGTAAGGTTCATTAGTTCCTTGTATTACCTTAGATAATTGACCTTGTAAGTCTCCATGCCCCTGTAAAGTTTTCCATGCCCTAACTGCATCTACAGCAATTTGTGCGTATACGCCAGGGTCATATTCAATTTGCTGTCTTTGACCCTCATAAGGTCCCTTTCCCAATAGCATATCTATATTTCTTTGAGGGTAACCAGCTTCTGCATTTTGCCTAGCTGTCTCCATGCAAAATTCCTCATTGGCAACCTTCCATAACAAATATTGCCCTCCGTTTAGCACAGATCGACACATGTTAGCCCAATCTGCTGGTGTCATGTCCAAGTTGGCAACAGATTCGACCATGCTTATTGCGAAGGGAGCTTGTGGCCCATAGGTTGTTACAGCCTCCTTTAATTGCTTTATTGTTTTGAAATCTAAAGCACGGTGAATTTGTTGCCCTCCTGCCTGCTCAAGTACAGGGCATGCTAATCTTTGGGGTTCTGTCTCAGAATTCCGTCCATCAACTACGGGAGTTGAGGGCCGCTCAGCAGTAGATGGAGCTGTTGGTTGAATTACGCCCTCTGGTGATAGAACGGAGTTAGTCGCAACCTCCTCTTGTAACTCTCCACCTGATGGCTGCTTTTTCTCTAAGCTTGCTTTCTTTAAATTTTCCTCTGTCTGACTAGCTTGAGAGACCTTCTCTTTTGCTTGACCTAGCATTTTTTCTACCATAGTCTGGACCTCTAACAATTTACTTAACAGTTTTTTGGTTTGTTTTTTACTAGATTCTAATCTACTATAAAGGTAACATAACCCAATAAGATAGGATAAAACAAAGCCGAAACAGAATGAAACAAAAACGGAGCAGAGAATGGTTGTATCAATTTTCTCTTTCTCAGGGCCGAATAACTTCAAACCTTGAGCCAACCATTTTTCCCAGTTTGCCTGAGAAAATTCTAGGGCTAGGGAGCTTGAAATAAAAACAAAATAAATCAAAACAAGAACACATTGCTTTTTTAAATGGTCACCCATTCTGTCGCCTTCCCTCAGGGGCGAGCAATTTTACTCACCTCTAAGTTTCAGGTGTTCCCCGCACAGGCCACCAAATGCCGCAGTTTTGGCTGGGCACAGAATCACGAGCCACTCAAGCAGGAACAAAACTTTATTTTGAAAAAGCCGCCAATACTCTGTAGGCGCCGGCAAGCCAAACCCGGTCCTCCCACGTGGGCGTCTGCCGGAACCGCACGTTTCCCGGAACCGGGGGTCCCCCGGACCTCCCCCAGAATTTCCTCCTACTATCTTTCCCCAACCAATGGGAACTCTCCATGAGTCCCGTAACATGAGTCTGGTAGCAGGCCAAGGTGAACAGTGGGAGTCCAATTTCCATATGAATGTAAATCTTAACATAATCATATCTCAGTGGCTAGCTGGCGTCACTTTACAACCAAAGGTGCCATGCATCATATATTTGCTTGTGGCTCCTAGCAAGAGAAGAATCCTCTAAGCTCTGGAGTGTGGACACATAATTCAGAGCTACCGAAGAACCTAACATACAATTTGGTTGCTTTGATCCTTCATCACAGCCACAGAAGCCCACTCATACACTGCTGCTGCATCTCAGGAAGAGAAAGTCACTTACCTGGACAGGTCACATGGGGAGTCAGGGGACCTGAGCGGATCTTGCACCCTTTTTAAGGAAAGGACGTCTTTAACTCACTTCTCTGTGGGGCTTTAATTTTAGCTTCTGAAAGAAGGTGACAAGATCCCACTGGAGATCACAGAACTGTGGCTTCCCCCAGGGGAACATGTCCCCTGGCTCTTACTTTAGTCTCTGATGTACAGTAGCAACCTGGGGACAGTTGACCTCAAAAGTTTTCTTTCAACTCCCTGGACACACCTGCATGATGCTCTAAAGGCTCCCAATCATGCAGACCACACCCATTCTCTCCTTTTTTTTTAAACCCATGTTCAAATTAGTGCAAACACACTTCATATATTGCAATGCTTCTACTTTGGGGACAGTGGTTACTGGCACCTCCTGTGGGTTCCCCAGGGCTCCGAGGGTTCTCTCCCTAAAATGTGAGACCATTGTCCCTGGTCCACTCTCACCATGACCATGTGGTTTGGGGTATGGTGTCTCCTAGGATTTGCAAACCTGTCTTCAGGTTTGCACTTGGTGTTTCAAGTTAAGAAAGACACTCAAGTATCCGTGTTGGCCGTGAGCAAAGGAAGCAAAACAAAATTCTTAATAAAGTCTATTTGTTTTCATTCTCCAGGAATAGCTAGTGTCATTAAATGCATTTCAAGGTACAGCCTCTCCTGTTGGATGACCACGGGTTCCTGAGAGCGGATACACATCTCCTCTAAGAATCAGAAATATTCTCATTCTGTGAGTGAAGAAGGAGACTCTCCAGGGCAAGAAGAAAGAGAAATGAACCTTTATGGGCCACTCGGATGGGACCAGGGGGCTCTCTGGACATTCTTTGAAAGCAGTGACATGAGACAGTGTGAACAACTCTCTATGTTCTCTATTTTATGACATGGATTGCCGCGTCCGGTGAATGGACCGAGTCCGGCGAGAGACGTCGGGGTTAAAAGAGTTCACAGGACACCAAGGTTCTTCATCCAGGAGGAGGCATGTGTGCTGCTTTATTATCCAAGTTTTGTTCCCTTATATACTTTCTATAACTGCAGTGGAAATTTAGCCAAAACAGGGGAGGAATAACACCTGCTACTCTTGGGTTACCGTGACCGTCCCTTACCAGGAAGCTCTGAGAAGGCCAAGATGTTCCCAAAAAGGCACATATATCTGAGGCAGATAAACATGAAACCGCAAGCCTGCATCACGACCCTGTGAGCTGGCCACTTTGACATGCAGAACAAGGAACTGGGGGCTGGGCCCTGGGGGCCAGGGAAGGCCTGCTACCAGCAAGTCCCCCTCTTTTGTTTTTTGCATGTCAAAGGGAATCAAGTAGCCCCTGTCTTAGGTCGTCCACTGCCCCTGCACTGCTTACCCATCTCTGGGGAGGCCCCATTCCCCTGGTTTAGGTTGCAGTGCAAGCGTGGAAGTTGCCCGTCACTGGGTACTACAAGATCAGCTCTTGTCCTACGTAAATGGAAACTTTTCAGTTAGGGTGTCATGGCCAGCAGGACACAACTGCAGATCCCAGTCACCATCTTTGCCAGTGGGATAACTATGACCAGGGAGCTTTCTGAACGTAAGGGTCTGGGATGACGGCACCAAGTCATCAGGGTAACTAGGGACCTGGGCAAAAGCAGGCACATAGGAGGGCTCGGGTATTGGCTCCTGTCCAGTTACATCTCATCTCCGGATGGGTCGTAAGTACACCTCGTGGGCAGAGTCATCCATCTCCAGGCATTGGTAGTGAACCTGTATTGGCTTGGAGGTTAAGATGTTAATCTGGTCCTTAATGAATTGAGTTATCCCATTTGAAACACAAGGTCCCAAGGTTGCAATCAAAAGAAGACTCAGTAAGGGTCCCAGGAGGGGAAGAAGGTAGGGCAGGAACCCATTCATCCCAGTCCAAAGAGGGTTCTCGAATAATTCTTTTCTCCTTTTCTCTAGGTCTTTTTGAATCTCCTTGATTTTAGTGTGAACTATGCCCGATTTATTGGCATAGAAGTAGCAACTTTCTCCCAAAGCTAAGCAAATCCCTCCCTGATTGGTGGTCAGCAGATCTAGGCCTCACCTATTCTGAAGGACTACTTCTGCCAAAGAGTCAATTTGGTCTTGTAGATCCCCAATAGTGCCAGATAGGGTCTGCACATCATCTATAAGCTGCTGAGATAGATGGCGATAAGAATGTATCACTGTACCCAGTCCAGCTGTGTCTGTGCCCACAGCAGCCGTTATCCCCAGTGTGGCGAGTAGTGGTAAAGCCTGTATAGCTCACCTGTGCCTTTTTACTAGGGTGTCTAGGCTGGGGATGGGCAGGGGCTCATCCCCAGGGACAATGGTTATATCAGGGAGGAGCAGGGTGAGAACACAGACACCTGTCCAATTTGCAGGGAGTCGAGGGAAGGCAGAATTTTCTCCACACATAAAAACAGTGCCATTAGGGGGACAGAGGGCTGGAGTGGGTGAGGAATAGTTCTTGGTTAATGAGATTGACCAGTTTCCAAAGGAAGTCACTCCAACATCAACATCATAGGTGTCATTTTGCATCATACCCAGGAGACATTCTGTAAAAGTGCCCATAGGTTGGACCTTGAAAGGCAGTCTGGGCTAGCAAGTATCATCATCAGATATGGTGGCATTGATAGGAACCACCACGGGCATGACCACCCCTGTTGTTATGCAGAGCCACCAGTCACTAGCAAGCGTGGGATCAGAGTTGTTAAGTAAAAAAGGGTGGTTTTTAAGATATCCCACGTATTGGCATCCAGATCTGGGAGCTGAGACTTAGGCAGCACCAAGGGGTAGTATATGAGGTCAGGGACCTGTGGTTTCAAGAGCTTGATAACTTGAAGATGTTTAACAGAATCAGTAGGTCCCCCCTGTCAGAGATCCCTGTAGGGGCTGCAGTGGGCCAACAGGAGGACTTACCAACCTCACCCTGGCACCCAGCCAACCGGAGTTTAGATTCAACTCCCCCTTGGCCAAAAAGAAACTGAGTGAAGTGAAAAGTTATTCTTACCCCCTCCCCCGACTGGGTCTTGGTCAATCTGGCCTCAAAATACTGTCGTCCCATGAAACTACAGAAGAAGAGACACCAGAGATCATGTTCCTGTCTTAATTTAGAAAGAATGTCTTGATTATATGGTAATATGAGAACATCAAAGGTTTTCCCAAACAAGGCATCTCCTAGATATTTTGCTTTCCAAACTAATGGTATTACCAGATCATGGAAAAGTATCAAGACCCGGGAGGGGGATGCAGGTAAGTGAACCCAATAAATAGGACCAGTCTGCCAAAAGACTCCAGTCGGGGTGAATTTTGACGGCAGAACAATGAATAACAAGGACTGGGAGTAGTCCACCTGCATTACCTGCATCTCTTGTAAGGCTGTCTCTATCAATCTAAGCGCCTTCAAGGCTTCTGGAGTAGGTTTTCGCGGGGAGGTGGGTGAGGGGTCTCCTCTCAAGAGGTCATACAGGGGTTTAAGTTAGTAGTTCAATATACTTAATGTTTAAACAACAATGTGAATTTATTTACCAAAATTAATCTTTATCTTAAACAGTAAGAATTATTAGGCAATAAGGATCTTTCTTTAAAGAAATAAACTTACATTTTAATAGGTGTTTGTCATGTCAAAATATGGACAAAATTTTAGCTCACATTAGTATAGTTAAATTAGGAAAATAACCTGAAATACCCTTAAATTAATTATAGTCAGTTTAGTATATATAAATCTCTTTTTTAATTGTTCTAACTTTTTATATCATCTGTTTAGATAACAATATAAAAATATTTTTTACTTAGGAAAATGAATATAAAGACCTTATTTTACCCAAAGATGATTTCTTTCTTCTTTTTAGGATCCATGTGTGCTTTTTCTTTGTTGAAACATATTTTTCTTTAAAAAAAAATATATTTTGGAACAATTTCTGAAAACCTTAGAATCTATAAACAAATTATTATACTTTGATAAGAAATATCAATGAAAATATAGTTAAAACCCTTAGATATTTTGTAGAAATAATTATAATAATTTATCATCTTATAAGTTTAAACAGTAACCTTGAGAATTAGAAATTACTTGATTGTATTTTCACTTAAAAGCAAATTTATAGTAAATATATTTATCTCAAGTATCTGTAACTGAAAAGGCAGAGTATCTGATAAATGTAAATATAAAACATAAATTATGGGTTTCCTGTTGAAGAAAAACAATTAGGCAAATGTATATTAACTAATCAATTAGGCATGTGCTAATTAATTTATAGATTAACAAATATAGGTTATCTAAATATATAAAAAATATATATATTAAGAATAAGAGCATAACTTATAATTGTATTAACTTTATGTAACCACGTGGCCTTAAAATATTTGGATCCATTTTAGTTTATATTTAACTAGGAGTGCACTCTTTTATGTGACGTCACTTGATGTAACTGAAATAAGATCCTTGAGTATACATTTTTATTTTTATAGTTAGCAATGAGAATAAGGATTTTTTGGTCATCACAGGAACTTTGCTGGCTTGTTCTTGTGGCGAGCAAATGCATCCTCATAACCTCCAAAATTAAAAGTAAAATATAAAGAAGCATATTTGATATCTCTCATCAATGGAACATTATTTAGTAACACAACTATAAAGAAAAAGGTTATTTAACTTAGAACTAGCTTAAATTTAGGACTGTAACATAGAAACTTGTAGAATTAAATTTTGTCTGAAAAAGATATCTTTCGTTAGCATTTACAGGTAGGCATTTTTTTTAAAAAAATACAGGCTCTGAGCAGCTCCGGTAGAAATCTGAAACACAGCAGTACAGGTTAGTGGCTGGAAGGTGGGACTAGAAGTCCTGTCTGAGTGACTGTGGAAGAACCAATCGGTAGCCCGCAAAAGTGTGGGAGGTGGGACCAGGAAGCCGCTCTTCCGGCCAGGCACCCCATTGTTACCATGGTGATGCAAACAACATGGAGTCCGCTGCCCATTTTCGGGGCAAAAGTTCCCTAAGTTCTCCTAGCCGATTGCATTTTGTTTGATTTTGTCTGCATTTTTCCCCACCTGGCCAAGATCTTACTGCGGTAGCAGCTTGGTCTGTCTCTGGATCACCCCGTACACTCTGGCTTCCGGGCCCAGGGCGGGCCTTTGTTCCCATTTCCCGGCTGCAGTGGGCGTCCCTGAGCATCAAACTTGGAAGGACACTCGCTGCTCCAATGATTCCCCTTGCCACATTGGGGACAGGGGCCAGGCATGCCTTCCCGACCCCGTCTATCCCCCTCGGGACAATTTCATTTAATATGTCTCTCTTTCCCACATTGGGAGCAGCCTTTGGGTTGGGCCCCTTTACCATTAAACCCTGACAATCCCGTTTTGAGGGTAGCGACCAAAATCTGTCCGGTAATATGAGCTCTATCAATATCCTTACAAGCTCGAATCATGTCATCAACACTCTTTGCTCTGGTAGATTTAATGGCATTTTGGCAATAGGAGTTTGCATTTTCAAGAGCCAATTGCTTAATGACCGGCATGGCTTGTTCCAAGTTAGGGAATATTTTTCCTGCTATCTGCATCAATCGGGCTATGAAGTCAGAATAAGGCTCAGAGGGTCCTTGAGCAAATTTTGAAATTTTTGTTTCAGCATTTGAAATAGGTAGAGCCTTCCAAGCCTGAATGGCTGCTGTAGCTATCTGAGCATAGACCCCAGGATCATAATTAATTTGCTGATTTATGATAGCATATTGTCCCGAGCCTGTTAACATTTCAAGGTTACACTGTGGGAAGCCGGCGTCCTGATTGACTCGGGCTAGCTCATGACACCTCTCTTGATTTTCACTTTTTCACAACAAAAAATCCCCTCCGGACAACACAGCCCTGCAAAGCTGTTGCCGGGTCACTAGGTGTCAGCTGATTGGCAGAGAAAGACTCGAAGAGAGTCAATGTAAAGGGGGCATGGGGTCCATAATTAATAACTGCCTCCTTTAGTTGTTTAATATCCTTAAAGGCTAAAGAAACATACACTCTGGCTGGCTGTCCATCGGCATCCAGGTTTTCAATTACTGGAAAAGTTTGGGCTATCTTAGGCTGCCACTGAACATCCCCCCCCCCTGCTTTCTGGGGTTGTCCTCGTCCCAATCAGGGTTGTAAGGAGGGAGCACAACAGGGATTGGGGCCGTAGGTGCTTTAAATCTTGACTTCTTCATTCGACCTTCCAGTTCCTCTATCTCCCTTTCCAGTTCCTCCTCCTGCCAGCTGTTACCATGGAGCCCAGTTAGTAACTCCCTTATCTTAGAAATGTACTCAGCACTGTGAAGCCCAGCTCAAGGCCAGAGGCCTTGTTTACATATTTTTGTGAAAAACTAGTAAGGGAGTGTCCAGCGCCTGGAGTGCTGATTTTTTCAGACAGTAGCCAAATAAAACAGGGCAACATGAAAATAGGAAGTTTATCTACATTGAACTTTTTTGTAGAGATTCTTTTGCTGAAAGTCCTAAAATCAGCCAAGGTGAATATTCTGGAGAAGGTCAGTTAAGACTTTTCTGTGGGCCTGGTAGGGAGGGGGAAGATGAGAAGGTGGGGTTGAGAGCAGCTAGGGTGGATCTAAGAATGAAGAAGGAGATGTGAAAGAATAATGGGAAAGGGGTAAGAACTCTGCCATTTGCTCTTCCTGGACCTGATTAAGGGCCTGTTCACATTCAGCAAGCTGCTCCTTAATCTTCACTTTATCAGTTAAAAAAGCATCCTTTACCAATCTCCATAGAGAGAAAGTAGCAATGGGGACTCTATCTGGACCCTGGTCCCTCAACAATTTCTGTAAGTCACATCTGACCTGATCCCAATCACTATTATTAAGAAATTCTCCTGTCAGAAACCAAGGACATGCCTGGGCAATAACTTCAATGAATTCTGTTGCAGTTTTTGTTTTTATTCCGGTTCCTTGTGTGTTCAACAGCTCTTTGAGTTCGTTGGCCAGACGAACTTTGGCTGCTGAGTTACCCATGGTAGCTACCTGTTTCTTATTTAAGTTTCAACTTTTCCCCTTCTCTTATGGAAGGTCTCTTTTCCCCTTCTCTTATGGAAGGTCTCTTTTCCTTATGGAAGGACCCCTTCTCTTATGGAAGGCTTCCAATCCTCCCTCTCCGTGGAGGGAGCCCCATCCACTTACCTCTGCTTTCCGGTCGGTGGAACCTCCACTTGCCGCGTCCGGCGAATGGACCGAGTCCGGCGAGAGACGTCGGGGTTAAAAGAGTTCACAGGACACCAAGGTTCTTCATCCAGGAGGAGGCATGTGTGCCACTTTATTATCCAAGTTTTGTTCCCTTATATACTTTCTATAACTGCAGTGGAAATTTAGCCAAAACAGGGGAGGAATAACACCTGCTACTCTTGGGTTACCATGACTGTCCCTTACCAGGAAGCTCTGAGAAGGCCAAGATGTTCCCAAAAAGGCACATATATCTGAGGCAGATAAACATGAAACCGCAAGCCTGCATCACGACCCTGTGAGCTGGCCACTTTGACATGCAGAACAAGGAACTGGGGGCTGGGCCCCGGGGGCCAGGGAAGGCCTGCTACCAGCAATGGATTAGAAAGGAACAATAAAGTGACACATAGTTCTGCCTATTCAAAGAAGCTTTTGAAAAGAAAAATTACATGCTCAAGAAAATTGAAATATGTAGCAAAACTAAACACATAACATTAAGTTTATGGCCTTCATGAAGAATGCCATCCAGAACCCAGGTGTCCACAGAGTGGGGCTCACCCAGGCCATGAAATAGTGGGTCCCCCACCCAGGGATTTCCTTACGTTCTCTAACCAGTGAGGTGGCACATTTTTGGGGGAGTGGTTGCTAATAGGACAGACTGAGCAACAAACAGGAAGACACATTCAGTGGTACCCACAAAAAAGGATCCAGAAACTTCTATCCATGACAGGACCCCAGAGGCAAATCTGTCCAACAGAGCAGCCATCTAATGGTGGTTTTTCCTCAACCAGCCATGGGATACCAAGGTTTTATTGTCACCAAATTATGTCAGCACAATGCAGGTTTAGGACCTGCAAGGTATTTTTCCCAGGAGAAACTGCAAGTCTTGAGCAGCAGGGGCCAGTGATGGACTCGGTGGCCCAGCACGTGCCTAGGATGCAGGATGACCCAGGATGCTCCAGGTGCTGTGTAAAAACAAGAAGAAATCCACCCAGGAAAAAGTTGGTACTTTGAAAAAAATAAATACGGTTGATAGGAGGACAAGATTGCAGATTCGAGTGAGGTATCGTGTCCACGAGCTCAGCGACCCAGAACTGGAGCAGTGGGATACAGCTTCTCCCCAAGGCGGAGAGAGAGAACTCATGAGTGGGGGATCAGTTTGCCCTGGAGAATCAAAGACTCATCAGCTTAGTAAACGGATCTAAAAAAAAGCCAAGTAGGATTCATCCCTGGGATGCAAGGCTGGATCAATATACGGAAATCAATAAATGTTATTCACCACATCAATAGACTTAAAAATAAGAACCATAACATCATCTCAATAGATGCAGAAAAAGCATTCGACAAAGTACAGCATCCATTTATGTTCAAAACTCTAGAAAAACTAGGGAAAACAGGAACATACCTCAACATTGTAAAAGCAATCTATGCTAAGCCTCAGGCTAGCATCATTCTGAATGGAGGAAAATTGAAGACATTCCCTCTAAAATCTGGAACAAGACAGGGATGCCCTCTCTCACCACTTCTGTTCAACATAGTTCTTGAAACACTGGCCAGAGCAATTAGACAGACGAAAGAAATTAAAGGCATAAAAATAGGAAAAGAAGAACTTAAATTATCACTGTTTGCAGATGAAATGATTCTATACCTAGCAGACCCAAAAGGGTCTACAAAGAAACTATTAGAGCTAATAAATGAATTCAGCAAAGTGGCAGGATATAAAATCCACAGGCATAAATCAAAGGCATTCCTGTATATCAGCGACAAATCCTCTGAAATGGAAATGAGGAAAAACACTCCATTCACAATATCCTCAAAAAAAAAAAAAAACTTGGGAATCAACCTAACAAAAGAGGTGAAAGACTAATACAATGATAACTACAGAACCCTAAAAAGAGAAATAGAAGATCTTAGAAGATGGAAAAATATACCCTGTTCATGGATAGGAAGAACTAACATCATCAAAATGGCGATATTACCAAAAGTTCTCTATAGGTTTAATGCAATGCCAATCAAAATCCCAACAGTATTTCTTGTAAAATTGAGAAAGCAATCATGAAATTCATATGGAAAAACAAAAGACCCAGAATATCAAAAACAATGCTAAGCAGGAAGTGTGAATCAGGTGGTATGGCAATACCAGATTTCAAACTATACTACAGAGCAATAGTAACAAAACCAGCATGGTACTGGTGGAAAAACAGGCGGGTGGACCAATGGTACAGAATAGAGGACACAGAAACTAATCCACAAAACTACAACTATCTTATATTTGATAAAGGGGCTAAAAACATGCAACGGAAGAAGGATAGCATCTTCAACAAATGGTGCTGGGAAAACTGGAAATCCATATGCATCAAAATGAAACTGAATCCCTTTCTCTCGCCATGCACCAAAGTTAACTCAAAATGGATCAAGGAGCTTGATATCAAATCAGAGACACGGCATCTGATAGAAGAAAAAGTTGGCTCCGATCTACATACTGTGGGGTCAGGCTCCAAATTCCTCAATAGGACACCCATAGCACAAGACTTAATAACTAGAATCAACAAATGGGACTTACTCAAACTAAAAAGTTTTTTTCTCAGCAAAAGAAACAATACGAGGGGTAAATAGGGAGCCTACATCCTGGGAACAAATCTTTACTCCTCACACTTCAGATAGAGCCCTAATATCCAGAGTATACAAAGAACTCAAAAAATTAGACAATAAGATAACAAATAACCCAATCAACAAATGGGCCAAGGACCTGAACAGACACTTCTCAGAGGAGGACATACAATCAATCAACAAGTACATGAAAAAATGCTCAACATCTCTAGCAGTCAGAGAAATGCAAATCAAAACCACCCTAATATGCCATCTCACTCCAGTAAGATTGGCAGCCATTAGGAAATCAAACAACAACAAATGCTGGTGAGGATGTGGGAAAAGGGTACACTTGTTCATTGTTGGTGGGACTGCAAATTGGTGCAGCCAATTTGGAAAGCAGTATGGAGATTTCTTGGAAAGCTGGGAATGGAACCACCATTTCACCCAGCTATTCCCCTTCTTGGTCTATACCATAAAGACCTAAAAAGAGCATGCTACAGGGACACTGCTACATCGATGTTCATAGCAGCACAATTCACAATAGCAAGACTGTGGAACCAACCCAGATGCCCTTCAATAGATGAATGGATAAAAAAATGTGGCATTTATACACAATGGAGTATTACTCTGCATTAAAAATGACAAAAACATAGAATTTGGAGGGAAATGGATGGCATTAGAGCAGATTATGCTAAGTGAAGCCAGCCAATCCCTAAAAAACAAATGCCAAATGTCTTCTTTGATATAAGGAGAGTAACTAAGAACAGAGCAGGGATGAAGAGCATGAGAAGAAGAATAACATTAAACAGGGATGAGAGGTGGGATGGAAAGCGAGAGAGAAGGGGAATTGCATGGAAATGGAAGGAGACCCTCATGGTTATACAAAATTACATACAAGAGGAAGTGAGGGGAAAGGGAAAAATTATACAAGGGGGAGAAATGAATTACAGTAGAGGGGGTAGAGAGAGAAGAGGGGAGGGGAGGGGAGGGGAGTGGGGATAGTAGAGGATAGGAAAGGCAGCAGAATACAACAGACACTAGTATGGCAATATGTAAATCAATGGAAGTGTAACTGATGTGATTCTGCAATCTGTATACGGGGTAAAAATGGGAGTTCATAACCCACTTGAATCAAAGTGTGAAATATGATATGTCAAGAACTATGTAATGTTTTGAACAACCAACAATAAAAAAATAAAAAAGAAAAAAAAAGAAACAGTGCTGAACAACTAAATATCAACATGCAAAAGCCAAAGATGGCACCCAGACCCCAACCCTACCCCTTTCATGAGGGCAAAAAATGATCCAAGAGGATCACAGATCTAAATATAGAAAACTGTAAAGCTTCTAGGCTTCTAGCAACATAGAAAGCCTAGATGACCTTGAGCATGGAGGTGAAGATTTGGAAACGACCTTGAAAGCATGATTCATGAAAAAAAAAAAAAACCTTCTTAGAATTTTATTAAAGTGGAAAAACTTGCTCTGAGAACACTTCAGCAAAAGACAAGCCACTGAGAAACTACTTAATTTACACCATCTGACAAAGGACAAAGAATTCTTAAAACTCAACAATAAGAAGCCAGGCACAGTGGTGTACACCCCCAAATCCCAGCGACTCAGGAGGCTCATGAGTTCAAAACCATCCTCAGCAACTTATTGAAGTCCTAAGCAACTCAGCAAGAACCTGTCACTAATAAAGTAGAACAAAGGACTGGGAATGTAGCTCAGTTGTTAAGTACCCATGGATTCACTCCCTGGAACCACAAAAAAAAAAAAAAAAAAGAAGACGAAGGAAGAAGAAGAAAAGAAAAACTTTCAACAATAAGAAAACAAATGATCCAGGGATGGGATTGTGGCTCAGCGGTAGAGCACTTGCCTAACATGAGTGGGACCCAGGTTCGATCCTCAGCACCACATAAAAATAAACGCATTGTGTTGTGTCCGTCTACACCTAAAAAAGAAATTAAAAAAAGAAAACAAATGATCTTATTAAAACCAGGCAAAACAGACACCTCGCCATAGAAGATATGTGGATGGTAAAGAATCATATGAAAAGTAGAAGTTTGTCACTAGGGAGTTACAAGTTTAAAGAAAAAAGATACTGTTATTATATCTAATAGGATGTCTACAACCCATGGGAGGATCCAGGATCAACTCATCCCAGAGTAGAAGCATTACAGGATAAGACATGGTTTGGGACTAATTTAATGTAGATTAAAAAAAAAAAAGATTAAAAAAAAAGAAGAAGAAGAAGAGAATGCTTGTGGTCTACGTGATTGGGAGCCTTCAGATCCCTCACACAGATGTGTCCAGCTAATTAAGAGAAAAGTTTAAAGTTTGATTCTCCCCAGGTTCCTACTATCCAGCAGAGACTAAAGTACAAGTAAGAGACAGGTGACATGCTCCCCTGGGGGAAGCCACAGTTGTGCATTCTCCAGTGGGAACCTGTCACTTCCTATTCCATATTCTAAAATCAAAGCCCTTACAGAGAGAGAGGTGTGTTAAAGATATCCTTTCCTTAAAATGGTGCAGGATCTGCTCAGGTCGACCTGCCCAGGTAAGTGCCTCTCTCTTCCTGAGATGCAGCACCAGAGTGTGAGTGGGCTTCTGTAATTGTGATGAAGAATCAAAAAATCAAAATAGCCAAATTGTACGTTAGGTTCTTTGGTAGCTCTAAATTATGTATCCACCTCTACCCACACTCAACAACTTCAAGGACTGAAGAAAATTTTCTTCTTACTATCTTTTGCTTTTTAATTTGGTTATTCATGAACATTTATTTATTTTTTTATAATTTTTAATTATTTATGGACATTTATTTAATTTTTTTTCAATGTGGTGCATACAATCAAACCTAGTGCCTCACACTTGCTAGACAAGTACTCTGCCACTGAGCTACAACCTCAGCCCCTTATTAAATTTTTAATAAGAAAAAATATTTTAATAAATCATTTTAGGTTTCCATCTATTTCTCAGACCGATGTGAGTTTAATTTGTTATTTTGTTCTATCACTTCTCAAAGTACATACTGTTAAGTTTTATGGTTATTTTTTTTTCCACATTACTAATTTGTATTCCTATTCACTACAGAAGAGATAAAATTTTAGCCAGAATTTTATTAAACACATTGGTTTTCCTTATCTTCTCTCAAAACCTTGATTTAAATTCATTTCAGCATTTCCTTCTATAGCTGAGATAATGAGAAATATTTATATACACCAAGATACTTTTTTTAGCTAATCAGAAGGAAATTATATTGTGTTTTTTTTTTCAAATATGATACATATACATAAAGTTTATCTTCACATTTTTAACAAATAGCAAATAGCATTTTCTTTATGCTGATGTATTTTTCTCAGTTTTGATCTCACAAAAGTACAGCAATGGTGCTCTGGCTGCCTGAAGATTTCTAACTAGAGCTTGGACCAGGGGCTGCAGTGGCTTAATTTTACAAAAAAGTGACAGTAGTGATCACCCCTTCCTGGATTCAAAAGGTCCAATGGTGTTCTCCCTCCAGGTCATCAAAGAAATGGGAGATGTTAGTGGAGAGGTGATGGTGAACTCAATCTATATGATAGTAACAAATGAAATGTGCCCTTTCATGAATCTAAAGTACCTCATTAAGTGAGGACACAAATTACACAATTTACATGGTTACATGGTGGACCTGAGAAAGCAGATATGTCCTCCTCCCTATCTCTAGCCTGTGTCTCTCCACACACAGGCCCCAGAAGCCCGAGGTGCTGTTGAGAACTACTTTTCTCACCTCTGACTGGGGTGCACTGACCTCAGTATTCTTCAGTAGTTTCTGGCCCCTTGGGGGACAACATATATCTCAGGGTTGTTTGTGATTTGGACAATGGCAGAGTGCAAAATACTTAACTGATGGCTTCCTTGGTCAGGACAGGAAAGGAATCGTCCAATGGGTTACATTTCCCAGGAAAAGACCTAACACTGTCAGCTCTTAAGACCCTGGCAGTATTCCTTTAAAACAAAACAGAGTTGCATTTCCATTTTATTCTCCACTTCTGTTTTATCCTCAAATCTACCTACTTAGACTTTCCTTATTTTCCCCCACTGTACCTTTTTTGACTGGGACCTATTTCTGAACTTCTTTTCCACATTATTTTCTTTGAAATTATCTCATCATATTCAGAACCTCCAGTCTGAGGATGGCTTATTTTTTTCCATATTTAAAGCTACGACCTGGGGCTTGGCCCATCAGGGAAGCCAGAAGTTGCTGCAGCATCCCTCTCCCCAGAGTTCTGCAAAGAAATTCTGGAATCATCCTGGTGATGGACAGGCTTCTGTCTGCACCCTGATCTCGTGGTTGGACTAGTCCTGGCAGGTGTGAGTGGGGTGAGGCACAGCTGGGAGGGGACAGGCTCAGAGGATTCCTTTCAACTTGCTTTTATGAAATATCCACATTTTCAGAATGTTTTATAATAAAACTGATAAATTAGCTTAGAAGTTGCAACATTGCATTCTTTATAAAACATCTACCTGTGAACAATGAAGGGCACTGTGGCTCTCACTGATACACATGTGTGTGACCTGCACAGTATGCAGACAGCCAGGTGCTTCTCTGCCTGCTATGTCCTGGGGCTACAGGGAGCCAATGCCTGTGACAGGGGACCCATGACAGCATCCAACTCTGCCACTTCCCATGATAAGCACTTTGGGAACACAATAAGGTTCTTACTAAATTAATCATTTGGAAGAGATTAATTTTTTCTAATGTCATTAATTAATTTCCACTATAAAAATGACACTTCCTCAAGGATTTCCAATCAATTAATTAATTAGGCTAAACACTTAAATTTTATTGACCCCTTGCCTATTTTGCTCACCCTTAGTAACTGATGTTATCAACCTATAATTTTCTGGGTAGCTGTGGATATAATTTATATTATTATAAATGAAAGAATGTGGAAGTGTTCTAGTCTCATTGTACATGTTACATATTTCATAGCTATACAGCAGAATTAAAACTGAAATAAAGAAAATGCCTTCATTCTATAGGGAGATATTTCATGAGCATGTCCTCATCAAATTGTCTATTACAATATTTCCTCTCTCCTCTGAAGAAATATCATTGCTGACTAAAAGAAGATATGAAATCTTGTTCTCTTGTGTAAACTCTTTCATCAGGGTGATGTTTGGTCCCTGTATCCCAATTTAAATACACAAATGTATGACCCACAAAGTACTGAAGTTTTCCTGTTGCGGTTGTGTGTGCCTGTTATCCAAGCAGCTTAGGAAGCTGATGCAGGAGATTTGCAGGTTCAGGGCCAGCCTCATCAACTTAGTGAGGCCCTCTCTCAAAATAAAACTAAAAGAGCTAGAGATGTGACTCAGCTGTTTAGTGCCTTTGGGTTCAAATCTGGGTTTAAAAAAAACACTTAAACTATGATTAATTTTCATTTTTCCTTTTTATAAAGAGAGAGAGAGAGAGAGAGAGAGAGAGAGAGAGAGAATTTTTTAATATTTATTTTTAGTTTTTGGTGGCCACAACATTTATTTTTTTTTATGTGGTGCTGAGGATTGAACCCAGTGCCATGCACATGCCAGGTGAGCCCGCTACCGGTTGAGCCACATCCCCAGCCCCTAATTTTCATTTTTTAATATGCCAAAGAGTGGACAGAAAAGAGATTTTGGAATAAGATTCTACTAATAATTGATGGTTCTGCTCACATAGATATTTTTTTCTGGCATAATCAAATAAATGTAAAATATTATAAGTGGTTAAGAAAACATGGGTTCAATATCTGGAGATATATATATATATATATATATAATCAAGAAGTCTGATTTCAGACCCACAATTTTTTTATCTGAAAACTGGTGAGAAAAAATCTAGAAAAGAAAACACTGAAATTAGAGAACTTTACAAGGGTCCCCCAAGGTCATTCTTCTGTTGAGAGTTCTATGTGGATATTCCTGCATCTTGCCTCCTTGAATTCACTTCAAATGCTACCTACTGACCTTTTTATCAGGTTCCTGTGCATACCAATACAAATTAATCATGGTCCTACCCAGGAGAAACAATAACTGAAGAAGGTATGCTTCAGTATTGAGAGTTTGGAAAGGGCATATTAAAAGTTAATAATTGGGCTGGGATTGTGGCTCAGCTGTAGAGTGCTCAGCTAGCACAGGCGGGACCCAGGTTCGATTCTCAGCAGCACATAAAAATAAAGGCATTGTGTTGTGTCCATCTACAAAAATAAAAGATTCATTCCCTCTCTCTCTTTCTCTCTCTCTCTCTCTCTCTCTCTCTCTCTCTCTCTCAAAAAAAAAAAGTTAATCAAAATTATGAACATATTTTGAGGTGGGCAGACTTGGTAGTTGGGGAGGTTGAAACTGGAAACAATCGTCATGATGAGAATTTATTCTCATTTTATCCTCAGACATGGACTCTGTACCATCTTTTCAAGAGAAAACAAAATGAACAAGAGCAGCACACTTCACATTTTTATTGCTGTAGGAAATGTCTTTTCTTCCCAAATTATCCTTGGAATCACAGCCAACGTCTTCCTGCTCCTCTTCCACGTCCTCACGTGCCTTCTCCAGCGCACGATCGGGCCCGATGATTTCATCATCGCTCACCTGGCCCTGATTCACCTGCTGATGCTCATAACCAGGGTGTTCATGGATATAGACATTTTGGGGGTTCAATATATTTGGAAAGACATCTCATGTAAAACCGTCATCTACCTGTCGGTCAGCACCACCTGCCTGCTGAGTGTTCTGCAGGACACTACCCTCAGCCCGAGAAGCTCCTTTCTGGCCAAGTTCAAGCACATGTCCCCACAGTTCATTGTGTGGACCTTGCTCACTCTCTGGGTGTTCAACATGTTCATTAATATTCGTATTTTAGTCTCTATTGAAGGCCCCACCAATGACACATTAAATGTTTGGTTTTCCACTGAATCCTGCAGTGTTTCTCCCACAGGTTACTACTACAGAATCTTATTTTCCCTGGTAAAAATACTCCGGGATGTCCCCATTCTCGAGCTCATGGCCCTCTCCAGTGGGTACATGGTGGCGCTCCTGTGGAGGCATAATAGGCAGTGCCAGCACCTCCACACCACCAGCAGGATTCCACAAGCCTCCCCAGAGCAGAGGGCAACTAGGACAATCCTGCTCCTCATGGGTTCCTTTGTGGTCATATACTTTGTAGACTGAGTGATCTCCTCCTCTTATGGAAAAATGCAGAAGAAGGATCCGTGCACCTTGTGGTCCAGATGCTGGTGGGCAATGGCTACGCCACCATCAGTGCTGTGATGCTGATTAGTACCGAAAAACGAATAATCCAGTTCTTCCAATACACACTGGGGAGGACAAGGACATGTTTAAGCAGGGCCAGATAACCCCTCACAGTGTCATCCCACGTTATTTCCTCCCAAGTTTCCAAAAATTAGTTGATGTTGGAGAAAAAAAAACTAAATGAGGATGAGGGAGATGAAACTTCTGTTGTTCTTTGTAAGATCTTTATCAAACCAGGTGAGGTGGTGCACACCTGTCATGCCAGCAGCTCAGGAGGCTGAGGCAGGAAGATTTCAAGTTGAAGGCTAGCCTCAGCAGTTATGTGTGTCCCTAAGCATCTTAGTGAGACCCTGTCTTCGAATAAAAAAAAATACAAAGTGCCGGGATGTGGCTCACTGGTTAAATGCCCCTGGGTTCAATTCCTAGTTCAAAAAAATAAGGTGTTAAAAGATATATGGGCTGTTTTCTTACGGAGCTTGCCTAAAGCAGATACCTCCCCTGTCCATAAATGGACAATGACTGTTAACCCTTTGCCTTAAGAATGCATTTTGGAAGAATAATTTTTTTGAGTCTTGGGAAGAGAAATATCTTGCACAACTACCACTTTTTTGATATGCCTGAGGCAATTAAGTGTGGCCTGTCCAGTTCCCAACAGGTTACGGCCATCTCCAGAGCTACTATGAAGTATCTCCTAGTAGACCAGAGACAAAGGTCACATTCATTGTACAATCTATTGCCCTGGGAGAGCCACAAGTAGTTCACAATGCCAAACCTAAATTTCCCTGGCTTTCATACCAGGAAAAGACCCTCATGTAACTAACAGATGGTCTCCCACCACATCTGCCTAGGCAGAAGCTCAGGAGAATTGTAGGTCTCAAACTGACTCAGAACAGTCTTGTGATTCTGCAAGGTGCTTCCTACATAACCTACCAGATTCAGTTAACTTTTGGAAGGACTGACATAATGTCCATCTCCGGGAAAAATGAAGGACGATCATGTTCTCTTTCCAATGCCCAAGTGTGACTGTGTTTTGGTCATACACTTCCTGCCAGGTATCAAAGACCAAGTTGGTCAAAATGGGCCATTTTCCTATCTACGGTTAGAGTCAGCTGAGATTTTCAGAGATTACTCTTGGGAACTTTTGAGAAGCCTCTTGTTTTTCTTTTGTTTGTTTTTGTTTTGTTTTTTTTTGTTTTTTTTTTTACCTTTTTCTCTATCAGTTGTGCCATATGACAGGATGGGTCAGCATCATGGTGAATAACTTTTGCTTCTCTTGGATATATCTGAAATGTTTACCTGTCCAGTGACCCTACTCTTTGCAGGATGTGCTCTGTGTTTGGATTTCTGGGTATTTGGGTCCTTTCAATCCCTCTGATGGGACTTTTAGGTGCCTTACTAGTGTCATGGGGAACTTAGAGCGGCACCATTATTTTGTGTATCTGAGCTGACCTTAAAGGATATGGAATACAATATTGGCTTCTTTTATTTTGGCCCTTTTACATCCTTAATTTTGGTGTCCAGGTTTTGATTTGAAACATCGGACAGTTCTTTCTCACCAGTGTTGAAATGTGAGTCCCGAGCTTTAACTTCAGGGTGTATAATTTTATAGTGAATTGTTCAATATAATTGAACTGGAAGTCAGTTTTATATTCTATTTGTCCCATAGTAAGTACATGAATTGTATTTACTTCTGGTCTACATGGGAGCCAGGCTAACTTAGAGAAAGGTGAGAGAGGCAGAGACTCATCTCAGGTTAGCTGGGGCTTGTGGCAAATACAAGCTAATGTGAATTATTTCTGAAGCTGATCTTTGCATTTGTGAAAACTTTGGAGGCTGAGATACGAGTATTACCAATTAAGGCCAGACTCAGCAAATTAGCATGAGCTCTAAGTAACTTAGTGAGACTCTGTCTCAAAATAAAATATTTTTTAAAAGGCCTGGGGATGTAGCTCAGTGGTATAGTGCCCATGGTTGAATCCATGGCACCAAACACACGTATGAACAACAACAAAAAAAGAAAAATGCCGAGAAAAGATTACAGGTTAAAGGTTTGTGAACATAGGGTGCCATTTATGAATTAAGACCTTCAGTGGATGTTTGGTTAGAACACTGAAATGCAGATGTGTTCATTATTTTCAGCTTTCATTGATATAATGTTTGGACATCGAATTGGAATACAATATTATAATTCTAGACATGTTCACAGAGTTTGCTGATCTCATAAGCATGCTTAAATTTTATATTTCCTCAAATTTTATCATTTTTGAAGTATAAGGAGTCCCAAAACTATTCTCCTTAACTCTTTGATTATATATAATCACATGATGTAGATTCTGGTGACCACATTGAGCTATAGACATGAGAACTGCTGACCCCCAGCCCTGCAACTGTGCACAGGTGACCTTCACCCCTCCTCTGACTGCTCCTTCCCCTGCCCCTTCCCAGCCTCTGCTGAGCTTCACAACTATGTGGTAAACGTTTTTAGTTTCCACATTAAAAACTTTTTTTTCTTTTTTTAATTGATTATTTAAAACATTACATAGCTCATGATATATCATCTTTCATACATTTGACTCAAATTGGGTTTTGAACTCCCATTTTCACCCCAAATACAGATTGCAGAATCACCTCTGTTACATATTCATATTTTTACATAATGCCATATTAGTGACTGTTGTATTCTGCTACCTTTCCTATCCCCTACTATCCCCCCTCCCCTCCCCTCCCCTCCCATCTTCCCTCTCTACCTCCTCTGCTGTTGTTCAATTCTCTCCCTTTTTCCCCTCCCCCTTGCTCCTCATAACCTCTTATAATTTTATGTATCATTGAAGGTCTCCTACCATTTCCATATGCTTTTCCTTCTCTCTCCCTTTCTCTCCCCCTATTTGTCTTTGTTTACTGTAGTCTTTTCCTTATGCTCTTCCTTAACGTTCTTAGTTGCTCTCTTTATATCAAAGCAGACATTTGGCATTTGTTTTTTAGGGCTTGGCTAGCTTCGCTTAGCATAATCTGCTCTAATGCCATCTATTTCCCTGCAAATTCTATGATTTTGGCATTTCTTAGTGCTGCATAATACTCCATTGTGTATAGATGCCACATTTTTTTATCCATTCATCTATTGAGGGGCATCTAGGTTGGTTCCACAGTCTAGCTATTGTGAATTGTACGCAACAAAATGAAATTGAATCCCTTTCTCTCGCCATCCACAAAAATTAACTCAAAATGGATAAGGGAGCTAGATATCAAATCAGAGACACTGCATCTGCTAGAAGAAAAAGTTGGCTACGATCTACATATTGTGGGGTCGGGCTCCAAATTCCTTAATAGGACACCCATAGCCCAAGAGTTAATAACAAGAATAAACAAATGGGACTTACTTAAACTAAAAAGTTTTTTCTCAGCAAGAGAAACAATAAAAGAGGTAAATAGAGAGCCTACATCCTGGGAACAAATTTTTACCCCACACACCTCAGATAGAGCCCTAATATCCAGAATGTACAAAGAACTCAAAAAATTAAACAATAAGATAACAAATAACCCAATCAACAAATGGGCCAAGGACCTGAACAGACAATACAATTGGACATACAATCAATCAACGAGTATATGAAAAAATTCTCACCATCTCTAGCAATCAGAGAAATGCAAATCAAAACCACCCTAAGATACCATCTCACTCCAGTAAGATTGGCAGCCATTATGAAGTCAAACAACAATAAGTGTTGGCGGGGAAGTGGGGAAAAGGGTACACTTGTACACTGCTGGTGGGGCTGCAAAATGGTGAGGCCAATTTGGAAAGCAGTATGGAGATTCCTGGGAAAGCTGGGAATGGATCCACCATTTGACCCAGCTATCGCACTTCTTGGACTATTCTCTGAGGACCTTAAAAGAGTGCACTATAGGGATACGGCTG